>NC_060144.1:276351758-276654788 GCF_021461385.2 Schistocerca piceifrons
ATCAGAATCATTACAATGATTATTACCGAACCAGCGCTGGGTAATACAACGGTGGTTAATCGCATGGTTTGGTGCCAATCAGCAATATGTGAGGCCACTCGGTCAAGAGCAACTTGGTTGTGTTCCTGGGTAAGGAGATGATTGATCGATTGGAGTAGATCTGAATCATTGGTACTCGGTAATTTCTTTAGCTTCTCATGGTGATGGAGTTTAAAAGAGAGTTCAGGAAGGTATAAGGTAAATGTGGGAATGGCGACATGAAAGGTGGAGTGCAATTGAGCTGATATCCTCATAGAAGCAGCGTATACGTCACATCTTGAACTATTATACACTAGGCCACTATTATTCAGTGTTACCCGGTACGATTCAGTCTCTGACATTGAACGGTGGCACACCAGGGTGGCGGTGACAGTCTGTGGAACAGTGAACAGAAAACTGTTGCGAACAGGCTGAAGTATTGGTTGACGAAGTGAGACTAGAACACAATGACATGGAGGTGTAGTAGTTTCAGCTAAAAACAGTGATATCTCACACTCAGTAGTGTTAGTGTGTAAAATTAGCGTGGAGCATAAGTAATGTGTTGTATGGAAGCAACTGGATAGTTCAGCGCGAGAGAGAGTGGTGTGAGTTTGTCGATCCCGACTAACTATTAAAAATTCTTGAGTCTGCCAAACAACATGGTGGTGAAGGGTAGCCCAAGAGACTGGAAAAGTGTATATTTGATAGCACTCATATTCGTAATTTGCGCACGTGATTGGCAACCTCATTCGCATCCGAATACCGTCTGAATCACGGGTAAGTCGGACCTCCAACGCAGCATAGTAAAAGGGGAGGTTGCTTTCCCGCACGGCATAAAGCATTTGTTTAGGGGCCAAAATTTGCGACGACACATTGCGTAGGATGTGGAAGAAGGGCTCTGAGGGTAACAGAAGTGGATTGAACTTTCCTTGCAGTCCGAGTTGAATGGCCGAGTGTAACATGTGCACGTGCAACTGTGCTGTGTGTATATTAAATAAAAGAATCTGCGTGGTCTTCATAATGTCCAATGTGATAGTTAGATTACGTAATCCTGAGCGAAGATGAGTCCACTCTTGGTTAAAGGATTGTTCAAGTGCACCATAGTGTCGTGTTAATCTGTCGGCTACAACTTGTATTTGTCTAGTTGTGGCTAACAGGTTATTCTCAAGATGTGTCAGGTGCACCTGTTGATGTACCAACACTTCGTGATTAACTTGTGTTTCCGAAAGCGCTTGCTGTGTGTCCAAATCCCAGCATTTTGCATCTGTTTCGTCAGGAGTCCCAAAGACAGATTTTAATAATGTACCTCCAATGGGCAACCAGGCTCATTTGAAATGAGGCAGTGGTACTGCATCCCTAATACTGTTCAATTGACTTTGAAGGGTTGAAATAATTCTAGTCACTTCCCACAAAGATCGGAGAAATTCATGTTCCTTCGTCTGCATCAAGAAGGTTTCATATTTTGACCATTGCTGAGCTGTATCATATAAAGCACGGTCTTCCTCTTCTAATAATGTTAAGTTGACATCAGCTAACACAATAGCATAATGTGGAGTATGCACCAGATTGTGACGACGTCCAAAAAGCACGCCAGATGTGGAAGGGTAGACGTGAAATGGAGGTGCCTTAACGGCGACGACGACAACCATTGGGATTAAAATGCTTCCCATGGTGGATGATAAATTGACAGCCATTTGAACGGAGGTTGCTTTCAGCTTCCAATGTTGATAACAGTCAACTGCGAGAGAAGGTATTAGTGACCCTACAAGTAAAAATTTCCTGGCTTACTTGATGAGTAATTCAGAGATGAGAGACAGGGTACAACGTTGTAGCAATAATTACCTGGCAAGTAGTGACGATGGACCCGTTCAGTCACGCTTACTGATGAAGAAGGCCACGAAGTAGAATCACGGCAGGCAACCAACAGTTTGGCAGCCGTGGGGGTAGCAAGGTGGCAAGACAATGGTGTAATTCAACACTGAGTATCCGCTGATCAATCACGCGTCAGCAAAAAAAGACGCTAAACGCGGAGGCAGTACTACACAGCGCAGACTAAGCGTAGCTCGCTGGAAAAAATTTTTCAACCTGCTATGGGATGAACGCCAAGTGTTGTTAATTAATTTGAGAGTTTGTACGAAAAAAAAGTTTTTTTCTTTTTTAATGAATAAAATGAAAAGGAATCCTGTGATCGCGGTGTAAACCTGCACAGCCTAGGCACCTCCCACGCATTGGCCACTACGCAAGGGCACCCACCCCGCTAAGGCTCGACATGGCGAGACAGGTGAAGTACTTCATAAATTTGAGAAATAATATTGAGTGGTTTTTCAGCTGTAGAAAACCCAAATGAGGGTAGGACAACTCAAGTTAACTCAATAATCATAGGATCTTTACTTACAGAAGTGGTCAATAGAGAGATTAACTGTACTGAAGTCGGAAATGAATGTTAGCGAGAGCGAGTCTGTTGCTCGTGAATACAGAGGCTGGGCGTGAAGCAGTGGAGGCGGCGCAGGGCAGCTTTATCAGCACTGAGGCGGCAGAGTGCTGGGCTCAGATAACAGCGTCGGAGAGCGCAAGTGGCTCTGCGTCCGAGACGAAGACATTGTAAGTGCAACTTAAAAGTAACAGTTTATTGAAAAGCAATAATAAATGAATAGCTGATGTCACAAGGACGTTTGATTCCATTTTAACAAAACAACTTAAGTGTTCAACAGGTAAATTGATTACGTTGTTGATTAAAAGAAACTGCTACTGAACATAACGTACATACGTACGTACTTCCCATTCCCCTTCCGAAGAGTGGAGGGCATAAACGATAAAAGCCTTGTTCATGTACTTAGTATATGACAATAGAGGTCTGGTAACATCGACAGGTTACACCAAAGTAGTGTGGATATGAACAGTGTGAGGGTGTTGTAAGTTGTTATTGGGCGTATGAAATGTTGTGTAAATGTGTGACTAATGGTAGCTGATGGCGGATACGAATTGAAGGCCAATAGGTGCTATCAGAGATACTTCCAGTCCAGAAACAATGAAAGTTAAAAGGGAATACCGAATATGACACAAAAATAACGTATAACCATAAAGTGCACTAACATTAATCATAACTAAAAATTGATAACAATAAAACATAACACTGAAGTGATAATAATTGACAAGAAATAAAATAAAGGGAATATTTCCTGAACATAACTTCTGAATCGGATACGAAATCCGTCAGGGGATGTTGTTCTTTTTAGTCAGTTGACGAAGTGCATAAGGGACCACGTCAGTAGAATCCGACAGTGTGTGTAATATAACAACATTGTTCTTAAAAGTGCAGTTTGCACTGTCAGATGGTGAAAAGCAACTAATCCGTTCAGCAACAGAACAGGATGCCATCTGGTGAACGGTATCTGAATCTTTGGCAGAATCCGATGATTTTGCAATGGAATTGCCATCTAGAAGAAAGTGGCGTTGTATAAAATGTAATAAAAGAGCATCTGGGGCTCAGTTCATTTGTGGTTGAGTGCCAAAGGCGTAGTGTGAGTGCAAATTGTCTCACGGTAATTGATGTATGAATTGTTTCGTGGTCAACCAAGGAGCCTAGGATTCGGTGACGTGTAAGTACAAGTTCGCGGTGCATATGAGCTACCTGCGAGTGACTCGACTATTAAGTTCAACAGTGCATTAGTGCAATCTGCAGACTTGGATTGATGATTATATAATTTGCAGGGCAATGGAGCAACCTGCGGACAGTGCTAAGCAACCTGTCTAATAATTGAGGGGTAGGCAGTGCATTGGAGCTATCTGCGATACTGTGGTTCAGCGGGCCTAAGGGCATCCATCTGACTTAATAAGAATTAGTGTAGGCACATGGGTTTCCTGTGATACATGTAATAAAAGTATCAGCGGCGTTATTAGCGACCTGCTGTACTAGGAAAATGTCAACTGTTCAAGCAATAAAAATTAGCTCTGAAGCTAGAATAGCATACACGCATAAATAGCGTCACTTTTTGTGCGTGCAGTACATAACACTACATAAAATGAAAATCATGAACTATAAATCACTAGCGCTAGCATAATGACATAATTAAAAACAATGACATATATTGACAGGAAAATAAAAACACAATGATGTATAATAATAATGCTGTAAGTAGTCGGAACACTCAACGTTAACATGTAACACTGGCCACCTGGGGCTGGCTGCTAAGCTGTGTGTGTGTTAGTTTTAAAACTGACGATAACAAATTGATCTGAAAGGACAACTAGGCACAGTTCCCATAGCGCTTACATCACCGGCTAATCAGATGCAAAGTACGTATCTCACAATGGATCATCGGCCGATATTTTGGGGCAAGACTGCAACAAGGGAAAGCAATATCTCGGTGTAAATAGGTGGTAAGATTAAAAGACCGGTACTGTCGGAAGAGGGTACCTAACATGTTGTAGGGGTCTCCTCATCGACAGAAGAAGGAAAACAGGATAGAACAATGACCACAGCGGTAGAGTAAAATAAATGGGGAGGGCAAAAATAACTGCGTAGCAACCAAGGAACAATAGCCCATCGATATACGGCAGCCCGGATGATTGGTCGTTTGTGCCTCGTCAGTAGCGTGAAAAACCCGTGGCATTGCATTGGTTTGCCCATATCTGGCCTTGTCCAAGGCAGATAACGTTAAATGTCATCATAGTTCGATGTGTAAGAGGGTTAGGGCTGTAGTTTGTAGCTTATACAATGAAGCAAAGCAGTCGTGAAACTTCACTTATAGGATTGGCAGACTAAGGTATGCAGAATAATGTAAATCGTTAAGAACTTCATGTGATTTATCCAGCTAATGTGAAACAAAACAAGGAAAATAATTTAAACAATGAATCACATCTACTTAATATTTATGTTAAGATTTATTGGGATGTTTGAATGAATTTTGTTTGCCGTGTCTTCCGGCTGCATGAAAGAAACCAGCTTGGAGCTGTTGGCGAGCACGCAGTGCACGCGTAGGTGCAGAGTAGCACCAGCACGTCAGCGGTTATGTGAGACGGCGTGTAGCCGCGAGAGACCGGCCGCTACTGCTTCGACAAATATCACGTGCTTAGCGTGTACCAGAAATATCGATGAATTAGAAATTGATAATTATCTAGAATAAGAGTTTTTTAAAAAGGCTGTTAGTTATATAAAATGATGGTAAATACATTGTAGTCTGTCATACACAGAGGATAGGGCAGTAATTTGCGGTTTGTTTTTGTAACTACTAGGATGCGCCGCGTGTTGAGACGCTGGCGGCGGCAGCGCACGTGGTGATAAGATACATCATCGCGCGGAGTGCTGTTACTGGCTGAGAAAAAATGATGGCCGCTGGCCAGTTCTTGGCAAGGAGAAGGGACAGCGCTGAAGAGAAGAAGGGAGGCGACAGCTGATGTGTTGCCCCGCCAACAGCTGGTCCCGTAAACAAAGCGTACGAGGTGTATGCATTTCAAGTCCTGGCTTTATCTGTTCTGATTACTTACGAATAGCTGCAGCAAATACAGAACTATGACATATAGTACAATACACTAGACGTCAACGTAACAAGTATTAAGAAAAGCTCAGAGTAAAAATACTCCACATGGACTGGTCTGCCAAATAGATGGCAATAGAGGACATTGAAGAATATTATTTGGAGTGAGCAGCCGCGGTACTGCCAACACCAAGTGTATTGGTTGCATTTGAAGCAAGTCAGTTGCGTGGCATTGCTTGCAAAACATAAAACATAATCATACATATGAAAATGCTGGCCGGAAGACCATGGTCGGCACATTCCACCACAGTATGCCCAAGCCGGCTACGGCGAAACATTATACATGGAAAATTTTATTTAATAAAACTTTGTCGGCAATGATCCCTCTTGGGGGTCTCCTCCCTGCACATCTATTTACTCCTTCCACTTTTGTGCTTTCCCTTCTTTGCTTGGAACTGGGGTTCCATCTGAGCTCTTGATATTCATGCAAGGTGTTCTCTTTTCTCCGAAGGTCTCTTTAATTTTCCTGTAGGCAGTACCTGTCTTAGCCCTAGTGATATAGTCCTCTACATCCTTACATTTGTCCTCTAGCCATTTCTGCTTGGCCATTTTTCACTTCCTGTCAATCTCATTTTTGAGACATTTGTATTCCTTCTTGCCTGCTTCATTTACTGTATTTTTGTATTTTCTCCTTTGATCAATTAAATTCAATATCTCTTCTGTTACCCAAGGATTTCTATTAGCCCTCATATTTTTATCTACTTGATCCTCTACTGCCTTCACTATTTCATCTCTCAAAACTGCAGAGGTACTGTATGTACTCTGGCATCCATGGAAGATGGTCTGTTAGCAGACTGTGATGCTTATGCAAGTTCAGCGTTCCATCTATGAAAAACATGTCTGTGAGCTGATGGTTCTCTGCCCCACACCATATGTTTACACTCCATGGATGCTGACACTCCAACTAACAAAGCCAACAAGGATTGTCAACAGACCATCAGTGCATGTTGCAGCAGTTTGCCATGATTGGTAAATGTGGCTTCATCAATGTTCAAGATATGATACAACTGGAGTATCCTGTCTTAATGCCCATGTGCAGAAGTTAACAAGACTCTCATAATTGTTTTCATGCTGCTCTTGGTGGAGAGAGATGTAAAAGGGATGAAAACTATCTCAATGGAGAATGCTTAGAACGCATACCTAACTCATGCCATCTCCTTGTGTGATTGCAGGGGTTCTAACATACAGATCAACTGCAACAGCAGCAAGGACAGTAATTTCCCCCTCTTCATTTGTCACTTATTTCCTGCTATTATGTTGTCTATGTGCTATACTATCACTTTCCAGTTTGTCTGATGAACCAGTTTCAGGCTCTGTCTCAGGCTGATACTGATCTTAGGCCAGACATGGCTGCTTGTCCTGTTCCAGAGATTGCCCCTCAGTCTGCAAGATCCGGGCCATCACAGAGGGTGGGCTTACTGGTAGTTGGGAGCTCCAACATCAGGTACGTAATGGGGCCCCTTAGGGATATGGCAGCAAGAGAGGGGAAGAAAACCAATGTGCACTCCGTGTGCATACCGGGGGGAGTCATTCCAAATGTGGAAAGGGTCCTTCCGGATGCCATGAAGGGTACAGAATGCACCCATCTGCAGGTGGTCGCTCATGTCGGCACCAATGATGTGTGTCACTATGGATTGGAGGAAATCCTCTCTGGCTTCCGGCGGCTATCTGATTCGGTGAAGACTGCCAGTCTCGCTAGCGGGATGAAACAGAGCTCACCATCTGCAGCATCATCGACAGGACTGACTGCGGATCTTTGGTACAGAGGTGAGTGGAGGGTCTGAATCAGAGGCTGAGACGGTTCTGCGACCATGTGGGCTGCAGATTCCTCGACTTGCGCCATAGTGTGGTGAGGTTTCGGGTTGCACTGGATAGGTCAGGAGTCCACTACACGCAGCAAGTGGCTACACGGATAGCAGGGGTTGTGTGGCGTGGACTGGGCGGTTTTTTAGGTTAGATGGCTTCGGGCAAGTACAGAAAGGGCAACAACCTCAAAGGGTGCGGGGCAAAGTCAGGACATGCGGGGACCAAGCAGCAATTTGTATTGTAATTGTAAACTGTCGAAGCTGCATTGGTAAAGTACCGGAACTTAAGCGCTGATAGAAAACACCAAAGCTGAAATTGTTATAGGTACAGAAAGCTGGCTGAAGCCAGAGATAAATTCTGCCGAAATTTTTACAAAGGCACAGACAGTGTTTAGAAAGGATAGATTGCGTGCAACCGGTGGTGGCGTGTTTGTCGCTGTTAGTAGTAGTTTATCCTGTAGTGAAGTAGAAGTGGATAGTTTCTGTGAATTATTATGGGTGGAGGTTACACTCAACAACCAAGGTAGGTTAATAATTGGCTCATTTTACCGACCTCCCGACTCAGCAGCATTAGTGGCAGAACAACTGAGAGAAAATTTGGAATACATTTCACATAAATTTTCACAGCATGTTATAGTCTTAGGTGGAGATTTCAATTTACCAGATATAGACTGTGACACTCAGATGTTTAGGACGGGTGATAGGGACAGAGCATCAAGTGACATTATACTGAGTGCACTATCCGAAAATTACCTCGAGCAATTAAACAGAGAACTGACTCGTGGAGATAACATCTTGGACCTCCTGATAACAAACAGATCTGAACTTTTCAACTCTGTAAGTGCAGAACAGGGATTCGGTGATGATAAGGCCATTGCAGCATCCCTGAATATGGAAGTTAATAGGAATATAAAAAAAGGGAGGAAGGTTTATCTGTTTAGCAAGAGTAATAGAAGGCAGATTTCAGACTACCTAACAGATCAAAATGAAAATTTCTGTTCCGACACTGACAATGTTGAATGTTTATGGAAAAAGTTCAAGGCAATTGTAAAATGCGTTTTAGACAGGTACGTGCTGAGTAAAACTGTGAGGGACAGGAAAAACCCACCGTGGTTCGACAACAAAGTTAGGAAACTACTGCAAAAGCAAAGAGAGCTTCACTCCAAGTTTAAATGCAGCCAAAACCTCTCAGACAAACAGAAGCTAAACGATGTCAAAGTTAGTGTAAGGAGAACTATGCTTGAAGTGTTCAGTGAATTCGAAAGTAAAATTCTATGTACCGACTTGACAGAAAATCCTAGGAAGTTCTGGTCTTATGTTAAATCAGTAAGTGGCTCGAAACAGCATATCCAGAGCACAAACGAAAAAATGGATGACATCTAAAACAGTGTCCAAGGAATAGAAAAGCAAATGGAATCACTCAACAGAGGAAAGTCCACTGGACCTGACGGGATACCAGTTCGATTCTACACAGAGTACGCGAAAGAACTTGAGCCCCTTCTATCAGCCGTGTACCACAAGTCTCTAGAAGAATGGAAGGTTCCAAATGATTGGAAAAGAAGGGTCGTCGAGCAGATGCGCAAAACTATAGACCTATATCTCTGAGGTCGATCTGTTGTAGAATTTTAGAACATGTTTTTTGCTCGAGTATCATGTCGTTTTTGGAAACCCAGAATCTACTCTGTAGGAATCAACATGGATTCCGGAAACAGCGATCATGTGAGACCCAACTCGCTTTATTTGTTCATGAGACCCAGAAAATATCACATACAGGCTCCCAGGTAGATGCTATTTTCCTTGACTTCCAGAAGGCGTTCGATACAGTTCCGCGCTGTCACCTGATAAACAAAGTAAGAGCCTACGGAATATCTGACCAGCTGTGTGGCTGGATTGAAGAGTTTTTAGCAAACAGAACACAGCATGTTTTTATCAATGGAGAGACGTCTACAGACGTTAAAGTAACCTATGGCGTGCCACAGGGGAGTGTTATGGGACCATTGCTTTTCACAATATATATAAATGACCTAGTAGATAGTGTCCGAAGTTCCATGTGGCTTTTCGCGGATGATGCTGTAGTATACAGAGAAGTTGCAGCATTAGAAAATTGTAGCTAAATGCAGGAAGATCTGCAGTGGATAGGCACTTGATGCAGGGAGTGGCAACTGACCCTTAGCATAGACAAATGTAATGTATTGCGAATAAATAGAAAGAAGGATCCTTTATTGTATGATTGTATGATAGCGGAACAAACACTGGTAGCAGTTACTTGTGTAAAATATCTGGGAGTATGCGTGCGGAATGATTTGAAGTGGAATGATCATATAAAATTAATTGTTGGTAAGGCGGGTACCAGGTTGAGATTCATTGGGAGAGTCCTTAGAAAATGTAGTCCATCAACAAAGGAGGTGGCTTACAAAACACTCGTTCGACCTATACTTGAGTATTGCTCATCAGTGTGAGATCCGTACCAGATCAGGTTGACGGAGGAGATGGAGAATATCCAAAGAAGAGTGGCGCGTTTCGTCACATGGTTATTTGGTAACCGTGACAGCGTTACGGAGATGTTTAGCAAACTCAAGTGGCAGACTCTGCAAGAGAGGCGCTCTGCATCGCGGTGTAGCTTGCTTGCCAAGTTTCAAGAGGGTGCGTTTCTGGATGAGGTCTCGAATATATTGCTTCCTCCTACTTATACCTCTCAAGGAGATCACGAATGTAAAATTAGAGAGATTCGAACGCGCACGGAGACTTTCAGACAGTCGTTCTTTCCGCAAACCATACGCGACTGGAACAGAAAAGGTAGGTAATGACAGTGGCACGTTAGGTGCCCTCCGCCACACACCATTGGGTGGCTTGCGGAGTATAAATGTAGATGTAGATGTTTCATGTAACTGGCCGAGGAGGTTGATATGTAATTTCCGATATGGTTGTCATCTATTGAGGTATCTTGCCACATAAGCCATACAAGAATGAAATGCATTCCTCCTACATTCTCCATACACCTTGAGCATGTCAGCTTTATCTGTATTAGTAAATCCCATTGTCCACTCATAACCTACTGCTTGGACTGTCACATGCTAACTGACTAGCAAGTTGCAGTACTAACAACTCAAGTAACACACAAGCACAATGTAAGCAAACTCAACAACATTTTACCTAACAACTAAGCAGATTGAATGGCACAAACATGTGTTGATGTGGAAAATTTCAAAATATGATATCTCATAAATGACTTGCACTTGAATCCTATAACAAAAACCACTGACTTGCTAATTTGTGCTACTTTTAATTTGTTAATGTCAACAGGCATTATCCCATTTACAGAAGTGTATGTTTGCACAAAAAACCCTTTCTAATTATTCTACAATCTGTTAATTGGCTAACAATATGAGCCCCTGACTACCAATCTATTCCGTCAAAACCATACATCAATAGCACTTTCTGTTTTCGTTATATTTTTAGTGCAAGGCCAAAATTAGCAGAATGTAAAGAAACAGACTCAGTTTTTTGTAAAATGATGAGGATTTAATTTTGATATCACTGACAAGGGGATATCAATAATTATCCTTAATGTGAAATTATCACAAGGATGACTCTAGTTTGTTGTAGGACAATACATATATCAGTGTCTGATTGTGATCCATTAGAAGTAGTCAGTAAAGATACATGAAATATATGAAAGATATCAAGTCTTTCTTATGACAATATGCAGAATGTGACTGCTGACAAAGGCCTTAATGGCCGAAAGTTATGACTGTGTGAATCTTTTTATTGTGCCTATCGCAACTCAGCATCTCCACTATATGGTGAGTAGCAACTTTCCTTCTCTCATATTGTTACACTCCATCCTGGATTTTCCATTGTTTGATGTAATATATCTAAGTTATGATATTCCATTTCAACAGGTATCATCTCCCTCATTTTATTTCACAGTGTGGTATCAAAAAGTTCAATTTTTTGTCAATTTTGTATGCAAAATTCTGCAAAATCACACAAGGAGATGACATGAGTTGGGTAGGCATCCTTAGCATTCTCCTTGAGATAGCTTTCATCCCTATCACATCTCTCTCCATCAAGAGCAGCATGAAAACAATTATGAGAGTCTTGTTAACTTCTGCACATGGGCATTAAGACAGGATACTCCAGCTGTATCATATCTTGCACAGTGATGAAGCCACATTTACCAATCATGGCAAACTGCTGAAACATGCACTGTTGGTCTGTTGACAATCCTTGTTGGCTTTGTTAGTTGGAGTGTCAGCATCCATGGAGTGTAAACATATGGTGTGGGGCAGAGAACCATCAGCTCACAGACATGTTTTCCATAGATGGAACGCTGAACTTGCACAATCATTACAGCCTGCTAACAGACCATCTTCAATCGATGCCAGAATACATACAATACCTCTGCAGACCAGGAGAATCCTGTGGTACCAACATGATGGCTGTCCAGCCCATAGTGCACAAAATACTACACATGTCTTTCTGAATTGCATTTATACATTTTGTAACTACAAAAATTAATATATTTACTGAAATATGGCACAAAAAAATTACTATAGGTGCAATATGGTCGTCACTTTCAACTAGAAGACATCACTTGATAACGGCAACAAGCTGAAACAGGCCTGTTATGTAAAATATTTAAGGAAATTTACTATCTTATTGAAGTTAGTTATGGACCTACATTTTCATTGTGTCTTATAATGACACATGCTATGTTGTAGGCCCCACAGAACAAAACATGTTTCCAAATCATTGTACTGGATGCAGAGGACCTGTACCTTGTCTGGCCCATTCCCCAGATTTGATGCCTGTAGATTTTTTCTGTAGGGAAAACTGAAAGACTCTGTCTACAAGGATATACCAATGACATCCGATGATATGTGATGATTTATTACTGCAGCGTGCTTTGACATCTCCACTGAAATGCTAGCAATTGTGCAGCCATCACTCTATACCAGACTGGAAGCATGTACTGCTGCTGGTGGTGGTGGTAATTTTGAACATAATCTGTGTTGGTCTGTTGCCTCATTACTGGTCAGAATCCACGTAACTAGTTTATTCAGTTGTGTTGTCATTTAGTATGTGCTGTCGTAGCTGTCTTAGAAATGTCAGTCTGTGAACTTTTGATAATACAATTTCTCATAAATGACTTGCACTAAAATCCTGCAACAACTCACCACTGATGCTCTGATTTACACTAGTTTTAGTTTGTTAATGTCAGTAGTATCTGTATGTTTACACAAAAATTACACTTTCTAAGTAATATTACAGTCTGTTGACTGGCTAATGATATAAGCTTGTGACTACCAATCCATTCTGTGAAAAATGCACATCAATGGCATTTTCCATTTCTGCAATATTTGTGGTGCAAGTTTTAGGTGATTCACCTTGTGTAAGGAAAGATTATGCCATGGATTTCTCATTCAGAATTATATTTGCTTGTTGTTTGTTTGCAAGAAGATTATGTTATGCCTTGGATAAGTAGCAAAAATGTACAATAGCATGTGTTGGAATTTGACAGTGGCCTTAGTGTGGCTTACTGAGACTCTGGTATGCTATTGCTGCTCACATTGGTTGGGATCTCATGCATGTCATGTGTTAATGAAACTGATTATAGTGAGATAAACGTACTAATCAATCCTGGATCATATGAAGTGAGTGATACTGCACCAAAGAAATAAAAATAAAAATCCACTAATACATAGCTATGTGAGATATGTTTCTAAATACTCAATGTAATTACAATGATGATTATGCACTTCTCAAAAAAGATAGGCAATTGATTGTGTTTCATTTATGAAATGTATGTTCCAAAGATTGTTTTGCATAAATAGATTGAGATACGATAATAATTTCTTTGCTACATATTGTTAGAGGCAAATCTTTGTTCTTTTATGCAATTAATTGTATGAGTTTGAAGTGCAAGAATCGAGAATGAGTTGTATGTGTTTTATTAATTTATATTGTTTAGTCAAATGACTGAAAATATATGTGTAATTCTGCAGAAAGTCAGATTTCACATTATTATTGAAACAGCAATCTAATCATCCTCTAGATGATTATTGAGAGATAAAACACAGAAAGGAAATGGATAACAAGCCATCAACATACAAGAAAGAACAGCAACAAAAAAGATGAGTGTTTTTATTATTAATAGAACTGGTTATTTAAATTCAACTGTCCCTGTCACTCGCTGCACTTTGTCACTATTTCAGTCTTGAAACTGCTGTGGAAATGCGACTGAGCATCCAAATTACTAACACACTGCAAACATTAATGAATCAACTTTGGACAACAAGAGGGTAGTGAAGTTTAGAATATGGTGACATCATCTGGGATTTTCTGAAAGTGAAATGTGGATACTGTGTTGGACAATTTTTCTTGTTGCAGATTAAAAGATATTGTGTATATTTTATGTGAATGATTTGCCAGATATGAACCACAGATACAAAACAACAATAATAACAGCAGCAAAGAAGGAGTTCACAAACAAAGAGGAGAAAAGGATGGAAAAAATAAAAAGTGAGGTGAACAGTTAACAATGTTGACAGCCAACAACAAAGGTAACTGCTGAAAATATTTTCTTTACATTTTTGGTTCATTGTTTTGTTGTATAATTATTAACAATGGCAGTCATTGAAGAATCTGTAACAATGGGGAATAATACAGACATGAGAGACTTAATTAGTGTGGTGAAACAACAACAGGAAAATGTTTGTGACAAACTTATAAAACAGGATAAACTAATGGATGAATTAAAACAAGATGATAATAATGATATAAGTACCACACTGTCATTGTTAATAAAAATGCACAATGATGTAAGGATCAGTTAATAAAAATTATTAACAATCAGTTTGCAAAAATAAATGAGCAACTTGAAAATCATAAACAAGAAAATACGAATCAGTTCACAGAATCTGTTCATTCAATAGGAGCATTATTTGATTGTATTGGAAAATACACTTCAATTACATGATGTTGATCAAAAAATTTAGAGGTTAGATGGTCAAGTAGAATCAGTGGAGTCTAAAGTGAAAGAAACTGAACTTTTAATAATGAAGTTAAAAATGTCAAAGATGAGATCACTGAAGTAGATTCAAACAGAAGAAATTGCAAAAAGATAGGAAATTAATGATATAGAACTTGGTTAAGTTGAAAGAACCAGGGGTGATTGAGAATTTCAAAGGGCTCATTAGGTAATGATACACAGGAACAGGGGAAAGGAAAACAGTAGAAGATGAATAGGTAGCTTTGGGAGCTGAAATAGTGAAGGCAGCAGAGGCTCAAATAGATGAAAAGACAATCTTGGTAGAAATACTTGGATAACACAAGACTTACTGAATTTAACTGATGAAAGGAGGAAATTCAAAAAATGCAGTAAATAAAGCAGACAAAAGGGAATACAAACATCTAAAAATGAGATTGACATTAAGTCCAAATTGGCTAAGCAGGAATGGTTAAAGGATAGTTGTAAGGGCTTAGAAGCGTATTTCACTAGGAGAAAGATAGATGATGACTACGGGAAGATTAAGAGGCCTTTGGAGAAAATAGAAGCAACTGTACAAATATCAAAAGCTTAGACGGAAAACCAGTCCTAAGCAAAGAAAGGAAAGCTGAAATGTGGGAGTAGTATATAGAGGGTCTATACAAGGCAGATGAACTTAAAGGCAATATTTTAAAAATTGAAGAGGGCTTAGATGATGATGATGAGGTTAGAGATATGATACTGCAAGAAGAATTTGACAGAACACTGAAGCCCTAAGTTGCAGTAAGGTCTTGGAAGTAGATAACATTCCTTCCGAACCATTGGTAACCATGGAAGAGCCAGCTGTGACATAATTCTTCCATCTGGTGAGCAATATGTATGAGACAGGCGAAATAGCCCCAGACTTCAAGAAGAATGTAATAATTCTGATTCCTGGCAGGTGTGAAAATTACTGAACTACCAGTTTAATAAGTCATGGTTGCAAAATACTAACACAAATTCTTTACAGAAGAATGGGTACATCTGATGTCAGGGAAGATCAGTTTTGATTCTGGAGAAATGTAGGAACGCATGAGGCAGTAATGACCCTATGACTTCTCTTAGAAGATAGGTTATAGGAAGGCAAACCTATGTTTATAGCATTTGTAGACTTAGAGAAAGCGTTCGGCAATGCTGGCTGGAAAACTCTCTTTCACATTCTGAAGGTACCAGGGGTAAAATACAGGGAGTGGAAGCCTATTTACAACTTGTACAGAAATGGATGAAAGTTATAAGAGTCAAGAGGTATGAAATAAATGGAAGCAGTGGTAGAGAATGTAGTGAGACAGAGTTGTAGCCAATACTTAATATTATTCAATCTGTTTGCCAATGACATTGTCATTCTATCAGAGATGGCAAATGACTTGGAAGAGAAGCTGAACAGAAATGAAAGCGTATATAAGATGAAAATCAACAAAAGAAAAACAACGATAATGGGATGTAGTCAAATTAAATCATGCTATGCTGAAGGAATTAGATTACAAAATGAGACACTTAAAGTAGTAGATAAGTTTTGCTATTTAGTCAGCAGAATAACTTATGATGTCTCAAGTAGATAGGATATAAAATGTAGACTGATAACATATTTGAAAAAGAGAAATTGTTGATATCAAATCTAGATTTAAGTGTTAGGCAGTCTTTTATTAACGAACTTTCATAGAGTGTAGCGATGTATGTAAGTGATACATGGATGTAAAACAGTTTAGACATGAAGAGAATAGCAGTTTTTGAAATGTGGTGCTGCAGCAAAATGCCAAAGGCTAGACAAGTAGATCATGCATATAATGAGGATGTGAAGAATAGAATTGAGAAGAAAAGAGATTTGTGGCACAACCCAGGAATGTGTCCTATCAGTTGATAGGACACATTCTGAAACAACAAGGAATCACCATATTATATTGTAGGGAAGTGTTGGAGTGAAAATCTTAGAGGGAGACCAATAGTTGAATTCAGTAAGCTGATACAGAAGGCTGTAAGTTGTAGTAGTTATTCAGAGATGAAGAGGCTTGCACAGGATAGAATAGCATGGAGAGCTGCATCAAATCTGCTTTTGGACTAAAGATCACAACAGCAATGCATTGTACTTAAAACAATTTTCAGATAAAAAAAGGTCAAGAAGGGTGAGCAGTGATGGTAAAAGTTTTTTGAGACATATTATAGTATCATATTTTCTGAGAACTGATGGTCAGTAAATTTTCATTGAATATGTGTAATTTGAATACCTATGAAAATTCTTGGCTTTGTCAAAATAATTTGAACTCCAAGAACGCACTAATATAATATTTTAGGAATTTAAAATATAAGTAAGTAAATGATATTGACAAAACACTTTTTATTGTAAAAGCAGGTAACAGGTGATTCATAGTCAGGGATAAAACCCTACTACTGTGAACATATATTATTAATAATATATAAAAACAAAGATGAGGTGACTTACCGAACAAAAGCGCTGGCAGGTCGATAGACACAGAAACAAACACAAACATACACACAAAATTCAAGCTTTCGCAACAAACTGTTGCCTCATCAGGAAAGAGGGAAGGAGAGGGGAAGACGAAAGGAAGTGGGTTTTAAAGGAGAGGGTAAGGAGTCATTCCAATCCCGGGAGTGGAAAGACTTACCTTAGGGGGAAAAAAGGACAGGTATACACTCGCACACACGCACATATCCATCCACACATACAGACACAAGCAGACATATTTAAATATGTCTGCTTGTGTCTGTATGTGTGGATGGATATGTGCGTGTGTGCGAGTGTATACCTGTCCTTTTTTCCCCCTAAGGTAAGTCTTTCCACTCCCGGGATTGGAATGACTCCTTACCCTCTCCTTTAAAACCCACTTCCTTTCGTCTTCCCCTCTCCTTCCCTCTTTCCTGATGAGGCAACAGTTTGTTGCAAAAGCTTGAATTTTGTGTGTATGTTTGTGTTTGTTTGTGTGTCTATCGACCTGCCAGCGCTTTTGTTCGGTAAGTCACCTCATCTTTGTTTTTATATATAATTTTTCCCACGTGGAATGTTTCCTTCCATTATATTGATATATTATTAATAAGTGACATATGTTAATTCAAACATATACAGTTCTTAGACAATATGTGCAAATTTAACTGTCTATGTCTTCTTTATGTACATAAAGAATTCACTAACAGTTTTTAGTACCTTAGGTGTCTAAAGGACTGCTTATGTAAGATACAGATTGATTTTCTAATGACTTCAGTATGTCATTTATGCAACACTGATTATTTCACTATTTCATTCTGATATACAGGGTGATTATAATTAAAGTTAAACCCCCAAAACACTGTAGAAATAACACCACTGGTCAGAATTATGTCAAATTGCAACAGAATTTTATCGGAGAAGGGGTAACCGTATGGCAGAAGGAAAAAAAGTTTGAAAATTGATCAATAGATAGTGCTGTATGTGTCAGAATGAAAACACCTGTCATGTGCACAACCCATTGAAGTTTGTATAAACACACTCCTTTCATGAATGTGGCATTTACTATGACTGTCTCAATGCAGGATTGTGCTCTGCTTGTAGAGCTGTATTACAAGAATGATGATTGTGCACACATCACTCTGCAGGAGTTCCGGATACTGAAGGGTTTGAAAAAAGGCATTCATCTGAGACTGCCATATGTCTGTAGCAAATGATTTGGAAATTCGAAAAGACAGATTATTTTGATGTACTACCTGGTAGAAGGAGGAAATGAATTGATTCAATTTCAGTAGAAGCAGTGGCCACAGAAATGCAGGAGGAAATGAGTGGCGGTGAGCAAACATGTAGTGCACAGAATTACCCTAACATTGGACATACCTGTGAGCACAGTGCGTAAAATCATACAAAATATCCTTCTATGCTATCCATTCAAAATTATCCATGTGCATGAGTTGCTTCCTGTTGACCTGCCAGCAAGAGAGACCTTGGAAGATTTTGTGGATGGACAAAGCCCACTTCCATCTGACAGGAAATGTCAATACACAGAATTGTTGAGTATGGCCAATGGAAAATCCACACACAAATGAACCAGTACCACTTCATCCTGAAAAGGTCACTGTGTGGTGCAGATTTACAGCATCATTTATCATAAGGCCACGTTTTTTCAAAGAGACAGATGCTTCCTGTCCTGTTACCTGTACCACCATTGGTAAGTGCTATGAGTGTCTTTTGTCCAACGTCATTCCAGCTCTCCAACAGTGTAGATGTGTGGATGTGTGGATGGGGTAATTTCTATGCAAGATAGCACATCTTCAAACATTGCAAATCCAGTTAAGCAGCTTCTGAAGCACCATTTTGAAAATGCTAGAATTATCAGCCACCATTTCCTTACAGCCTGGTCATCATAATCACCTAATCTTAATCTGTGTGACTTCTGGCTGCGGGAATATCTGAAAGATGTTGTGTTCAGTGTTCCAATTGCAATTGAAGGCATGCACTGTGCAACACATTCTGAACATGACCCCACAAACACTTCGATACATTTGGAACTTGCTGTTTCTCGATTTCAACTTGTTGCAGAAATGGGTGGACAACATATTGAACGTGTTTTGCACCAGCCACATAGAAATTAATAATCAGATTTGATTTTGATAGATGCTTTTTATGCAATTTTTGACCTCAGGACAATTAAAAACCGATGTGAGTGATGCTTTTTATGCGATTTTTGGCCTCAGGACAATTAAAAACCAGTTTTTCCCATCTGATGGGATAGGACCTTGCCATGGTGGATGGGCTTACATAATTAACAGTATCATACCAGTACACCCACCCACACTGAGTAGTACAGTTTTTTTAATGTCAAAGGTACACCTTAGGCATTTTTGTATGATTCATTTGGCATTTGGAGCCGACCACTATTAAATTCTGATGCTTACAGCGCCATCTATTGCTAAATTTTGCAACCTTTTTAATTCTGTCATACATTTCCCCCTTTCTCCAATAATATTCTATTACAATTTGATGTCATTCTGACCACTGGTGTTATTTCTACAGTGGTTTGGAAGTTTAACTTTTATTATAATCATTCTGTAAATGGCAAATTGTCACATAATTTATACTACTTTTTGTGACCCTTGTGCATGACATTTATTCATGTAATGATCATTGTTGTTAGTAACATGAGACACTAAACTTATAGAATGACTTATGATATAGATTTACATTAATTTTGTGACCAGAATTAACAGTTCTAGATTAATTAATAAAACATAGAGGGAACACTGTGAAGATGTCTTTGGTATTGAGCTTTCACACGTCGGTTAAACATTGTGATACCTGTAGTTTTAACAGGTGTCTTTGGAGTATCTTTGACACCAAAAATAAGGGGAAGCACAAAATAGTGAATTATCTCAACGAGGCTTAGCAGGCTGGCACCTATGAATAATCCCAGAGTTCCACCAATGTTCACTGAAACAGAATAATGAAAATGTTTATTTAGTATGAAAATATATGCAGTATGTGTGAAATATTATAGCTGGTTCTAATGCTCAGCTGTTGTTAGTATCCATATGGTAGTAAATTATGAGATGGAATTGCTGGCATGTACTCACCTTCAAGAGGCAAACTGTGTAGTCCTGCTGGCAGTCAATTTAAAAGTGACACACTGCACAAATTTTGGAACTAACTGTTCCTTCCACAGAGAGGCGAAAGGGAGAGTCTGGGAGTGAGTAAAGAAGAAGGGGAGGTCACTCAGACCTCAATGCAGGAGGGATCCACCTATAATGAGGATGAAGACAGACAATGATGAAGGAAGAAGGATCAGAGAGAATAGGTCAGAGACAGTACACTAGTGAGCATTGTGGCAGCTTCACTCAAGATAAGATGTCAGTTTGTGAAATAAAGATAGAGTAGAGATATGAGAATGTGGAGAAGGACAAGTTCCCATTTCTGGAGTTCAGAGGAAGTAGTATTTATGGGGAGAACTGATTTAGTCCACATGGTACAGAAAGCACACAGGTTCTTAGACTCAGCCTATGGAACATGTTGAGCAACTAGATATTGGATGCCCCTTAGGCCAACAATTCTTCTATGCACATTCATGACTCTGAGCACTATGGGACTCAACATCTTAGGTCATAAGTCCCCTAGAACTTAGAACTACTTAAACCTAACTAACCTAAGGACATCACACACACCCATGCCCGAGGCAGGATTCGAACCTGCGACCGTAGCAGCCTCGCGGTTCCGGACTGCAGCGCCAGAACCGCACGGCCACCGCGGCCGGCTGCACATTCATGCAGTCAGCCAGATTAGTGAAGTCATGCCATATAAATCAATGTGCAGTGGAGAGATGTTAGATGATAAACAACATGTGTGTTTCACAAGTTGCTCACAGAACAGTTCTAGGCACTTCAGTCGGGAACTGCGCTGCTTCTATGCTCACAGGTTTGAATCCTGCCTCGGGAATGGATGTGTGTGATGTTCTTAGGTTAGTTAGGTTTAAGTAGTTCTAAGTCTAGGGGACTGATGACCTCAGATGTTACATCCCACAGTGCTTAGAGCCATCACAAGTTGCTCTTTTGATGTAGTGTTTACCAGTGGCAAGGCTTGAGTGGTTGATTGTGGGTGGCTAAATTAGTTAGGATTGTCATTAGGTTTGACTAGGATGTTATGGAATTTAGGAGTAGGATAGAAGATGAGAGTAGGTGGCGTGCTGAGGATATAGACTTAAGAAACTCATACCCTTGGCAGAGTAAAGTACTGAGATATTCGAGGCCTAAGCAGTGCTGGATGGCAAGGGGGATGCTTGTGAGTGTTTTTTGAAGTGGCTGCTGTAATAGTCAGAGGATAAGGGGGTACTCTCTGGGAGATTTATTTGTGAATGAAATTTGGGATAATTACAGGAGACAAATGCCTGGGAGATGTTGTTGGTAAACCTGCTGAGAAATTATATGGGGGAGAAGCTACATGTGCCACAGATTTCTAGGCTGTAGCAAATTGAGTGTTTACTGTGAAAGGGGTGGAACTGTTGAAGTATAGGTATTCTTTGAATAGCTTGCAGGAGTGCAACTGGATGGTGTCTTGACAACCACCAACATTCCACCAGTTGAACATCCCATCATTATCAAGGCATAAATGCAAAGAGAGTGTCATACAAGGAAATGATCGGTAGGTGGGACTATGCTGACTGAGAATCATAGTACGGCATATGCAGAAAGACAGCAAACACAGCATAAACAGCTATCATCACTACACAACAAGGGACGACCAACATCCCACACAACAAGAGACGACCAACATCAGAAATTATTGATAGTGAATATTAACTACCAGTAGGTGCACAAACAGCTTTAACTCTGTGCCTGCATTGTTTGACCAGGGAGAGAGGAGGATATCAAGAAAAATTTAAGCAAAAACCCCTACCTCTGTCTAGGAGGTCACTTACTAATTTAATTTCAGTTGCTTCCCTAACAACACTGTCCCAGAAGCTTCAAGTCCATGCCAGAATGCTCAGCTGCAGTAACCTGTTGTCATTTTACACTCCACATAATGTTCCTTCATGGTCTTGATGGTCTAACCAATGTATGGCATGCCACAACTGCGTGAGATACAGTATGAATTTACCTTACACAAATAAAAATCATTCATTAAGGGCCATAGATGCCACCTCTTTACATTCATCACTCACTTGATTCATGGTTGGTTGATGATAGGGCACTGCATGTCTGATCTATCTTTCACTATAATTGTTCTGGCAAAAAGTGATTTTGAGGGCACACTGAGACAACCATTATCCTGGTGTCAGTTGGCTTCCTATAAATGTTGTATCCTAATGTAGCATGAAACTCCTGACTGACAGATCAATGAGAGTAAGGCAGCCATCCTTTTCCACCACTATAGTGATGTGAATATTCAGGTGCACAGGATTCAGATGTTTTAAAAATCTGTACAAATTCTCACTGTTGTGAGATCAAACAACAAAAATATCATCAACCTATCTAAAAAAGCATCCTGGTTTTATGGCCACCGACTTTGGGGCACCTTCTTGAAATCTTTCATAACCATATTTGTAATAACAGGTTTCAAAAGGCTCTCCTCACAACTCAGTCAGCTTGCTCATAGAACTCATTAATTAATAAAATACATGTTGAAATAAGTTAATTTAACAGTGAACTTAACTTCAGTCAGCATCAGACAAAAATAGGAAGTGAAGGAGAGACCACCTCAGAACATACTAAAATATCAGACTTATTAAAACACACTACTTCTAACTGATGTTTCCTAATGTTTTTTTCTACATGGTATGTCAGAGCAAAATCTTCATTGTAAATGTATATGTAGTAACTTCTTGTTTCATTTTATATGAAACTTCTGAATGAATTCCACACAAGGACTCTCTGTCTTTTGCCAAGTGCATTTATCTTCAACATAAAATGTAGCAAATTCACCTGTCCACACTTAATCCTGGTGCTTATTAGTGATGTCCACAGTTTCTAAGTGCATACTGATGAAATACTGTTTACACAAATCTTTTCTTCTTTCTTATGACAGATAGTAGCTCAGGCACAACATGTTAAAAATTTCACACGACATCAGCACCAAACTGGACATTTCAGCTCAATGTCAGCATCTAGCAAAGCATCATTTCTTGTTCATTACTACCATTTTTCATTGTCAAATCAACTTCGAGTACAGTAGTGATTGTGTGCAAAGTCTGTTCTTCATTCCAGAGAAAAATTTAGTGCTACCATTTGAAATGAAGTGACAGAAGTTGTCATCTTGTTGGCTCAGTGTAATGTCATTCATAAATTAAATCATTAACACAGAGGATCTAATTTGCATGGACTGTGTGAAACATACTGATAAGATTGTTCGGATAAGTATGACATGAAGTGTTTACTTCAAGTGCCAGGCCACCAAATTTATAGGCTTATATAAATTTTATAATGATTTTATTTCATTTATCTGGACTCTTTGAACTAAATTTATTACACTGATTTATATTTTGACATTAATTTTGTTTCAACATCAGAAAGAGCACAAATATCTCTGAGCTGGTTGGACGGTTACTAATTGATACTTGAACATAAGCTTTTCATTAGTATTTATGGAATACTCTCATGCAAATGTTATGAATGTTTTTAGGCTGAATTTTAAGACTAGGATGGTGGAAGGGTTCAAAATGACCCATCATACATTTTTCGTTGATTGTCATATCCAATAAATTTATGTACTTCATTAATGAAATTATATGACTTTTACTAATTTTTTCTCCTCTTTCTGAAGATGTTTCAGTATTTATAAAATATTTTAATTTTCTTCGCCATTTCATTCTGTATACCTAGAATGGCAGAATGGGTCAATTTGACTCCACTGTAATTTTTCTTCTGAATATAAGTAAATTATCCAACAATGCAGTGTCAACAGTGAGCAGTAATGCAGAGCAGTTGCTCCTCATTGTTGCAACTTGGCATGTGTACATTCCAGTCTGCCACAGCTTATGCTGTATTGCATTGTATTGTATTGTATTTTTATTGATCCAGGCAATCATAGTATTGTACGGCTGTGCATATGATATTGGATAGGTCAAGAGTGCTACTTACAAGTAATTTTTACAAATTGATTTTTACATTATATTGTAGCAAGGAAATGATCTATCTTAAACAAAACAGTTAACACAAATCATAGAATTGTAAGGTTGTACATACGATATTGGACAGGACAAGGGAACATATTTGCAAGTAATATTTAATAAATTGATTTTACATTATTTTACAATGAGGAAGTTAGCTGTCTTTAACAAAACAGTAAATACAAATGTTGTATGATAAAATACAAACAGCCAATACAAATGTAATAGTAAAGTAGTCCAGTGTATTTCATAGACATGCACAGTATATAATAATCCAGTATATTTCACAGACATGCTCAGTATATAATTTTCAGACCTAATTGAACATTTATCATATTGTTTACATTTTTAACCCCTTTCAAAAAAATAATCAACTGCATAAAAGCAATGGTCCAAGAGATATTTTTTTAACTTATGTGTGAAGGCTCTTGGGTTCTTCGTTGCTTTGATTTCATTGGGTAAATTGTTATACATTTGTATTCCAACATTTAAAACACTTTTTTGGTAGCAGGTAGTTCTGGACTGAATCATATGTAGGTCAGATTGCTGCCTTGTTGCATAGTTATGAATATCTCCATTGAATTTTAGTGTGCAGTCATTGTTTAACAGGTATGAATTGACATATGACTTGTTGTGTCACTCAGGCAGTCTTTGTCCCTGAAATACATTTTTGAACACGTATGTCATCATGGAGTTTCTGATGAAGAAGTGTTATATCTCTTAGAGGATTCCAAAGTTGAATCAGAAGTTGATTTCACTGATGAAGATGATGATTATGTATCTGACAAGTGAAAATGAAGACATTGTGAGTGAGGGGTGATTAGTGGAACAGGATTCTGATGCTGATATATGTCAATTATTACTTCTATCACCACAGCAGGTACAGTTGGAAACTATAAAGATGGAACTCTGTGGGATATTGGAAATTATTCATCTTCTGGAAGGCGGTCAGCTGTGAATGTTTTGAAGGAGACAGGAGGTCCCACTAAATTTGCTTGCCAATGAGTGGACACCTCTGTCATCAGTGCCTTTCATCTTATTTTTGATGAAGCAATGCTACATCTCATGAAGAAATATACAGAATCAAATGCTTGAAAAGTACTACAAAACAATGACTGGACTCTGTCACTTGAGGAACTGGAGAAACTGACAGCCACCATGTATGTTCAGGGTGTACAGTGCAAAAAAGGTATGTCTGTGGATAACCTCTGGTTGAACACTTGGGGGCCAGTTTTTATCAAGGACATTATCCCAAGGGACAGATATCAGCTTTTCAAATTTCTCCATTTTGATGAAAAATTAACCTGTGCTGAAAGCTTGGCATCCAATAAATTCACTCTTGTATCTGAAATTTGGGTAAAGTTCATTGAAAACATTCTTTGTGCTTACTGCCCTGGAGAAAATACAAGTATAATCACTGATGAGCAACTGTTACCAAGCAAAGCAAGATGCAGATTTACCCAATTCTTATCCAACAAACCAGATGAATATGGTCTCAAATTTTGGTTGGCTGTTGATTTAACGACAAAGTATATGTGTAATGCTTTCCCAAACCTCGGCAAAGAGGACACACACAGAGAGAAACAACCACTTGGAGAGTACATTGATCTGTGTCTCATGGAGCCACTTGTAAATTAAGGAAGTAATGTGACCACAGACAACTTCTTTACATCTCTTCAACATGCTAAAAAAACTCAAAGAAAAGAAAAATACATTAGTTGGCACAATGAATAAGATCTGCTGTGAAATCCCCAATGAGTAAGTAAGCCAAATGCCGAAATACACTCCACCACAATACTGCACAATATGGCAATACAAACTGCACCTTGACTGTACACCAAGGAAAGAAGAATAAAAATGTAATTTTTCTGAGTACTGAGTATGCTGCATGCTGAAGCAGCAGTAAGCAAGAAAGGAAGGAAAGAACGTGGAATCATAGCATTCTACAATGCAACAATGTATGGGGTGGATGCAGTTGACCAAATGACCCATATATATACTACGAAGGTTGCATGTAGGAGAAGGCAAATGCATGTCATCTACAACATACTGGACACGGCGGTAATAAATGCATGGGTCATCTATAACATAGTAATGCACAAGAAAATGGAAAGGAAGAAGTTCATACTTCAACTGGCAAATGAACTCAATGGAACAAAAGAACAAGAACATCAGGCAAAGGAAGAGGATATGGGACTGAAATCACCTAGAAAGCAAAGGAAGTGTCAAATCAGACTCTGCAAAGGCAACAAGACCAGTGGAAACTTTGTAAAGAGCCACAAAGCTGTGTGCAGAAGATGTGTGCATAAAACAGGAATCACCTGTGCTAAGTACATCTAGCAGTTTCAAATGACTTGAGTGAAAAGTAATACAGAGCTGTTTGTAAAACCCATATTAGAGTAAAATGAACCAAATATATTAAATGTGTCTAGAAGATTGTATGAATAGTTAATAAAGTAAAATTTATAGTTGAGAAACTTGTTAGCAGTAGCAACAATAAATTTATATAGTACATTAGTGTTCAAATAAATTGGTAATTATTATTTATAATTGTAAATAACTGATGTGATTACGAGAAGTAAAGTATGGATTAACAAACACAAAAAAGTACTTGTTTAAGTCAAATAAGAAAGTATTTTATGTTGGATAAAAGTGATCCCTTTCCGCCATTTTAGGAATATCAGAAACTCTGCCATTCTAGTGTTAATACTAAAAGCTAAAAGTCACATGAAATAGTATGTTATGATGAGAGGACAACAAATTGATGCATTACTGGATGTGGCCAGTTGATATGCAGTACACAAGCAAGGTTTTGATTTTAATCCATAAATTTTCTGTTTCTAACAGTGGATGACATAAGCAGTGATTGTTAGAAATATATGTAACCAGGGAATCAGTCACTGGGGTCTCAGTTTTCAAACCAACTTTCATGAGCCAGCTGTTTCTTTTTTCATAAATATGTAATTCTGAAAGTGAACATCATATCAACCTGAATTTCTGGAAAGTTTTCTTGGCACTACTACATTAGTTTACACTCTCAAGAATTCAACAAGTTGCAGCAAATTTTGATGGAGTAGATACTCACAAAATTATTTTACAGATACTGCACCAATACAGATCACCAAGAACTGAAGATGAGTATTTGATAAATAACTTATGCCCTGGTATATTTCATGAGTAATGGAACTGATCAATGTTCCAATTTTCATTATGTTTTGTACTTACCATGTATCTTGTTAATTAGACCACCTGATACATAAACATTTTTTTCTGAAATTACATAAATTTGAGTTTTGTGTTATCAGAAAGTAAAGCATTACTTTAGTTATATCCAAAATAAAAATTTATGCTCAAATGATGTATTAAAGTGGATAATTATTGATTTAATTATTTTTCAAAACACAATTTTTTCGATATTTCCAAATGAAATTGTAATTACATTCCAAATTATTGTCATTACTGCTATGTTTGTAATTTATTCTGAAAATATTTATTTGAAAAGATGTAATTACTTACGTGTATCTCTCTCTGGATGTAAAAGAATAGTATGAGGACTAATCTGTGATGTTATGTGGAAATCTAAAATGGAGAAAATCCAACAACTGTTGGTAGAAACTGAAACCATCAGTGTTCAGATTTAAACTATAAAACCTGATCATATTCCTAGATGTAACATTTGTTGTGCATGAGTCATGTTTTTCAATGAACCATATTTTTGACAAGCAGATGGGGCAACTATGTGTTTTTTATATTATTTGGTCTTGCTTCTTGGTAGTTGCACTACACTAGTGTAGGAATTGCTAATTCTATTATTTCTCAGTTTCAACCATTTAGTTGTTTTTCACAGTAATACAGGGAGATCTGTAATAAATGATATATGAGTTGTCTTATCAGCCACTTTGTTCTTTGTACCATATGGGACAGTAATTTACTGTTGCCATAAACTTAGTTGACACCCAGTGCAGTCTCTGGTGGGAGTGAGCCTATGAGCCTAAAGGCATTTCCCATTTACAGTCACTCCTATCAGACACTGCACTGTGTGTCAGCCTAGTTTGTAAAAACATAACCTGGTATGATGTGTTGTGTTTGTTAAGGGCAGGCAATGAATTATTTGAAGATGAGATACAAAGCTGCAAAAACATTACACAGGACTGATGAAGCAATGGTTCTTGTAGGACAATGTTCAATTGGAAACATTTTATGTTCCCATATATTGTTTACATAGAGCTGTGTCAATGAGGTTTGTGATGGCTCTCCAGAATTACAACACTACTTTGCATGAGTATGCTGTTGTGCTTCATGTTGGCATTTATAGGCATGAGTGGTGGCACATATTCATTCATTCATTCATTAGTCCATTTGATTCATTACATACTTAAACAGTAGATTGAATATAGGACAAGTCAAAATTACGAAAGGAGTAGAAACAACCCCCCCCCCCCCCCCCCCACACACACACACACACACACACACACACACACACACACACACACACACACACAAAGAGAGAGAGAGAGAGCATGGCAAAATTAATTACAGATAACAATCATAAATTACAAGTGACAAATATAGCAATTTAAATTTAACCAATATTACATAATCATTGTTTACAAGGCTATTTTTTGTAATTTAAAAATTCTTTTACAGACGACAAACATTTTTCCACTAGAAATGACTTAAGATTACCATATGTTTAAAAAGAAAATTATGTTGCTGGGATTTTAAATCACTGGGTAGGCTGTTATATAGCTGAAATGTTATTTGTGATACACTTTTTTGGTACTGTGCTGTTCTACATTGTGATATGTGGATATTATTTGTGTTTCTTGAGTTGTAACTGCATATATGCTTATTTTGTTGAAGATGTCCAGTTTCGTTTAAAAGATACTCATTTGGGAACAGGATACAATCATATATGTAAAGGCTTGGTAGGCTCATTATTTTCATCTGGATGAAATGTGGTCTACATGTTTCCAGTTTTCTTAGGTTGCAGATAGCCCTGATTGCTCTTTTCTGCATCCTAAAGATCTTTATGCCGGTGGCTGAATTTCCCCAGAATGTTAGCCCATATCGAAGTATTGCATGGAAGTATGCATAACACACCTGAATAACTGTTGACTTGCTTGCGCTTTTATTTAACACACGCAGAGCATAACAAGCTTTTGAAAGTTTTTTCTCAAGTTCTTTTATATGACAGTCCCATTTTAAATTATCTTGTACCCATAGGCCTAGAACCTTAGTGTCAGTAACTGAGTTCAGTAACGGATTTTCAAGGTATGGTACTGTAACAAAGTTTTGCACATGTGGAGAGAAGTGGAAATTCATAAAGACAGTTTTTCTTTCTTTATTATTATTTTATTTTTTTGAAACCAGCTAGTAGTTTGGGACATTACAGTATTTATTGCTACTTCCAATGAGATTTTGTCAGCAGCTGTTATTAATATGCTGGTGTCATCAGCAAATAAGATTAGTTTTCCCAATTTAATAAAGTCATTTATATCATCAATATAAAGGAGGAACAGTAGAGGTCCTAGGACAGAACCTGGTGGCACTCTGTACTTTATTGTTGATTTACTGGAGACATATGTTGTTGTGATAACATTTCCTTGTACTGAAATGTCATCATGCCTTAAAACCACCACTTGCTGCCTGTTTTCTAGGTAAGATCTTATCTACTGATTTGGGATTCCTGGAACACCTTTTTGATCTAATTTGCAAATGAGAAAGTCATGGTCAATTATGTTGAAAGTTTTTGAAAGGTCCAGAAAGATACCAGTAGCATCTTTTCTGTCATCCAGTGCTTTAAGCACAGCTTCTATGTACTCATACATGGCTGTTGTTGTAGACTTTGATTTACTGAATCCATGTTGATTTGCTGAGAGTAATGATTTTTTTGTAATGTAGCTTAGTAGTCTATTGTAGAAAATTTTCTCAAATATTTTGGAGAAAACACTGAGTTGGGATACTGGACAATAATTATTTACATTTTCAGAGTCCCTGTTTTTGAACAGTGGAGTTACTTTAGCCGTTTTTAGGCTAATGTCTCTATCAAGATAAGGTATCTGTTTTTTAATTAACCCAATGAATAGGCTGGATGTAGATGCATATTTATGCAGTATGGAAGCTTCATTCACATAAAAACTTTCATATTTTATGAAGCACTCTGTTATCAGTGGTGTGCCATATGTGATGCCCTGGAAATGGAGATGAATTGTTGGCTTTAAATTGTTGAATGCATAGTATCTTCATACTTCTGATTGTGTTTGGTGTAGGCATGGGTATTCAAACACAGAGATGTGTAAACAGGCAGAATACAGTGCTGTGGTCAGCAATGCCTTATAAGACAACAAATGTGTGACACAGTTGTTAGATTGGTTACTGTTGCTACAATGGCAGGTTATTAAGATTTAAGTGAGTTTGAAGATTGTGTTATAGTTGGCACAAAAGTAACAGAATACAGCATCTCTGAGGTAGTGATGAAGTGGGGATTTTCCCATATGGCCATTTCATGAGTGTACCATGAATATCAGGATTCCAGTAAAACATCAAACCTCTGGCATCACTGTGGCCAGAAAAAGATCCTGCAAGAAGGGACCAATGATGACAAGAGAATTGTTCAGCATGATAGAAGAGCAACCCTTTTGCAAACTGCTGCTGATTTCAATGCTGGGACAGCAACAAGTGTCAGCATGTGAACCATTCATTGAAACATATGATATGGGTTTTTGAAGCTGAAGGCTCACTCATGTAACCTTGACAATGACTTCACACACAGCTTTATGCCTCATCTGGGCCCATCAACACTGACATTGGACTGTTGATGACTGGAAACATGTTGGCTGGTTGGTCAAGTTTCATTTAAAATTGTATTGAGTGGATGGACATGTGTGGATATGGAGACTACCTCATGAATCCATGGACCCTGCATATCAGCAGGGGACTGTTCTAGCTGGTGGAAGCTCTATAGTGGTGTGGGGAATGTGTAGTTAGAGTGATATGGGACTCTTGATTCGTCTACATATGACTCTGATAGGTGACATGTATGTAAGCATCCTGTCTGATCACCTGAATCCATTCATGTCCATTGTGCATTCCACCAGACTTGGATAATTCCAGCAGGACAATGCAACACCCCACATGTCCATAATTCCTACAGGAACTCTCTTCTGAATTAATACACTTTCACTGGTGACCAAACTCCCCAGGCAGGAACATTATTGAGCATATCTGGGATGCCTTGCAACATATTGTTCAGAAAAGATCTCCACCCCCTCATACTCTTACAGGTTTACGGACAGCCCTGAGGGATTCATTGTCAGTTCCCTCCAGCACTACTTCAGACATTAGTCAAGTCCATGCTACGTAGTGTTATAGCACTTCTGCATAATCATAGTGGCCCTACAAAATATTAGGCAGGTGTACCAGTTTCTTTGGCTCTTCATTGTACAATGGCTCACCTTGTGACCTTTGTTAATGTTGTTTCGTGGTAAATACTTCTCTTGTAAGGCCTACTGTCAAAGGTTTCTCTCTAGTTTGAGAATGACAGTCAGTGGCACAAGATTCCTTTATTCCCTGAACTAATCACTAATGGGAGACAGATCTTGCACATATCCATACTGCTAATTAATTTGCTTCAAATATTACTGCTATTGTTTCCATAAAATATTGCTAAATTTACAGAAGTTATCAGTAACTGCATCTGGTCATACATTTATCGTTGTGGGACAGTAGTCATCATAATTACACACTTGGTTTCTGTATTAATTATAATATGACAAAGTCAGCAATGCCTATGATGAGTTTGTATTCGTTGACTGCAGTGGTCATCTAGTGGTTATGGTGTAATATATTATTGAGATTTACTTTTTTCTATTCCTGCTGCCTTCCATGTCAGCAGATATTGAGCTCCAATGTACCTACTGTTTGAATGTTGAGTTGGGTGCAGCTGTACCAAAAATATGTGTTTGGATTTTTCACTGTGATATAGTACTGTCCCCTGCTACTTGATTCTAGACTTTAGCATTCTTGCCCATGTTCTTTGGCGAATTGATGAGGGAGTTGCTGAGCCAAGGTAGCTATCATGAGGCAGTCCCTTTTAAACACATAAAGTTATTCACAAATTTGTTTGGAGACAGCGTGAAAAATGAAAACTGGCAATGTTCATATAAAAAACTATGTGGATATTATTGTATTGATGAGGAGAAGAGCAGAACCTAATTTGCCCATAATATTCTGAATTTGATACTTTCAAGAAAAACTTCAATCTAGCATCAACCTTAAGCATTTAAAATGTCCAATTTCATTGCTTATTTGGCCCCCTTGTCATAATACAATGTTTATCAAACTATAGCTATACACTGCTTTTGGTAGCAGTTACCAGTCACAATAACATTAACATTTCTTGGTATTACTACCTGTCATATTTACTAACTCATTTACATTCATTTCCACATCTTTTATAATGATACTAGGAGGCCTTACACCCATTAATAGTTGCTTAATGACAGTTAAAAATCATTTTTTTCAATGTCATTTGTATTAGAAAGATACTTTTATAGCAGCATGACAAATGTTTAACAATTCTTACTTTATGTACTTAAGTACATTGGTGATTGTTCTAAAAATAATACATCTTGAAAAAATCAAAATAACTTGTTATCGCTTTTGAGTAGACCAATTTTATATTCTTGTCCTACAATGAAATGTATGTGACAAATTTTATTAATTCATAGGCTGTACAATTACTGAGAGTTTCAGGTTGTTTTGTCAAATGGCATATCCTTCCCATAATATTAGCAATAAGAAAAATGTTCTCAATTGTAAAAAATAAATAAAACAATAAAAAACTAAAAAAATAAAAATTGTGGGAAAATTGTGGAAATGTCAACAAAACTTTAGTGGAAACATCAGCCATGGGAAGGATTTTCTGAGACACTGGTCAACTAGCTACCTATTCCTCTTTTAACAAATTCTGTCCTTTGTCAGCATGCTTCCCTAGGTCCATTTGTTTCTTCTCAGAATTCCTATTTTTCTCATCATCAGTGGATGACATAGCATCAGTCACACAATTTTTAAGTGGGAATCTTTGCAGCGTATCATATTTTACATTATAAAGCCACATGGGAAGACAGTGGGAGACACAGGTGCAAGACTCCCATCCTATGAAAACCAGGGCCACCTGTGAAACCAGTCACATCAAATACCATCTGTTGTAACATCTACATAATACTTTATACAGGCATGACCACCAGTCAGTTGGCCACTGAAATGAATGGCTTAGTTATAAAGGCTACTTTACAACTCATACCATTTGGATCATTCACCTCTACACTGACTTCTCTGAAAAACATGGATGAGACAAGTCCTTGTAACAATTCTTTTATTTTCTGTATGTTTTCTAACAGTTGTTCCTTGAAACCCTGGAGGAACTTATAAATAACCTCATATTTGTGAAATATGAATTGAAATTAAATAGAATTGGTATGTGGTCAAAACGTATTACATAAAAAAGATAACTTCTCATTGTAAATTGTCTGCAGTGTATACAAATGATATTGCATCTGTTTGTTGCTGATAATCTTATAAGCATGGAAAGCATTATATGATAATAAATACAAATTCAGAAAGATTATAAAAAGAAAATTTAAGATTATTAATGGATGATAAATACACACATGTAGCTGGACAGAGATGTCACTACCTTATGAGCTATCATCCTTCCAGTTTGGGTATGCAATCTGACATACACACGTCCACAGATACGAAGGATGTATGCAAGGAATGGGTAATAGGCAATAGCAGTCAAAATGGAGGTGTTATTAGTGAATTGTGCATGTGATACAAAGAGAGTCTTTCTTTGTGCCAAGATCAGTATCAAGAAAGGTAAATCACTGAGCAGAAAAAGACCATGTGAATGTCACCTGTTCCACATTAAAATGTTTCTTACCTACAGGCATGGCTTCTGTGGGTGCCACATCAGCACTGGGAAGCAGCAGCTATCCACCTTTTTTATTGTATTCTTCATCCTTAGCTTTTCCTGTTAGAGGGATTGGCTTTCCTAATCATCCAAAACAATCTATGCTGCTGGAAAGCAGCATTTCAATTAATGCTTAGTTTCTTCATATCACTTTGGGTATCTGTGAACCAGGTAGTTTGAGGTTTCCCTCTTTCTTCCCTCTTTGTAGCCATGGAAACATACTTTTTCATGACTAAGTCATTTGTTCTTCATGTTAAGTGACCATCCATCTCAGCCTGGATTATGAGAGTTTCTAATTTGTGGAAGCAACTTTAAGGTTACTTCTTGTATATTCATTACAAGTGCACTTTATCTTTCACTGTTACATCTCCCATCCATCATAACAAGTCTTTTTTTCATGCCTAGGCATCACTGTAATACAATAACACGGGTGAGACAGCCATTTTATAAACTTTGGCTTTGAGTTTATAGGCATCTTCACATCACACACAACCTTTAAAAGCATACGCCTCTTGTTCCAACAAGATGTTATTCTCTGAATTACATCTGGTTCAATTGATCCCGGAGTTGCAGATGACAAAATGTGTATGTCAGTAAGTTTGTCAGAATCAGTACACACAGACACGATCTTGCCAAGCCAGTCCGGAAATAAAACTTACCTGCTCACCCTTCCTGTAACACCACCACACCCATCACCATTGTGAAGTCACTGGGCAATAATCATCTTATCATCCAGTTCTTTAAAAATTGAATTACAACATTTATCAGTGCAGACTGCAGTCAGCTACCTCTCATCACACCCAGAGCTGAAGGAAAGCCTACCCAAAGTCCTAGTTTCGTCCAAAGGAGCTTTCTATTCCAACTCATATGCAACAGCATATATACTCTGTAAGCCACTGTACAGTGCATGACAAAGGGCACACTATTATTGTCTACTATCTGTTCTACTCCATTCAGGTACTGAACAAAGCAAATTTGATGGTCTGTATACCTCTGTGTGTGCATTAATCTCTCTTGTCTTATTATCATGATCCTTAACTGAGATAAATGATGGGGTAGCATAATGGTCACACAGTATTCTTTACATTCACATTCTCTAGAGTTGTTCAACTGGGTTTCATGAGAACTACATCTTTTGTCCAAGTATTCCCATTTAAGTTTCCTGAGAATTCTGTTACACTTCTGTATAGGCCATACCAACCTCTTACAATTCTAGCAATATGTCTCAGAATTTGTTTGGTGTCTATCATTGTGCTTACCTGACAAGGACTTTAAATATTTAAACAATACTCAAGAATTGGTTACTTTTAGTGTCTTGTATGTAATTCATATTACAGATACATTACACTTCCCCAGAAAGCTTTGAAATAATCTAATCCTTTCATTCCCATTTCCTGCTGCAGATTATATGTGCTCATACAATTTAATGTTGTTCTTAGAATTACCTCTAAATACTTACACATTGTGACATGGTCAAGATGTTCATCACTTATCTTGTAATCAGGTTCTTTTTCTTTGTCATAATATCTCACATTTATCTGTGCTTAAAGAGAACTACCAATGAGTACACCAACATCCTCCCCCTATCAATACCCTAACTGTATGACCTGCCACATAAAGCCAGCCACCAACCGATAATGCAGTTGAGTCACAGACATTTTCTGTCCTTTAAAAAGCGTGGCTATTTGTGAAAACAATCATATGATATATCAGCTGCAATAATAATTACCAAAAATACCACCTAAGCTACAAACAACTTTGTACGTTAGACAATGCTGCTGCTGCCAACCACTGGGGAGGAAACCAGTAAGTTTGTGGATATAAATAAGAGAAAATATTCACTGGTATAGATGAAATTTAACTGTGTGTACTAAAAGACTGCATTAGCAGTATGGAAGGTCCTCCAACAGACAGTACAAATGAGTCATTCATATCCTGCTGCTTCACTGATTCCTAAAGCACAAAAAATTCTTCCAATTGTAGTAAAACTGGCCAGTCCTATTTCTATCACACATGGTAGAACAAAAGTAATTTTGATAGATAAAAATTCTACTCACCAAGTAGTGGCAGGAAAAAACACTTACAAAAGGCATTACAGTTTGCAAGCTTTTGAAGCCAGTGGCTCTTTATTCTGGCAGAAGGGTTGAAGGGGAAGAAAAAAGGGTGAAGGAAAAGGACTGAAGAAGTTTAGAAAAAGGGGTGGAGTTTAGAAAAACTGCTCAGAACTCTGGTTCAGGGAAGACTTATTGGATGGAATGAGAAGGAAAGAATGATTGTTGGAGAAGTTCCCAACATCCAGTCTTTCTTTCTCATAGTGCCCAATAAGTCTCCCCCGACCTGGGGCCTCAATGACTTTTCCAAACTCTACCCCTTTTCCTTCACCTCCCTCCCTCCCCTCTCAATCATTCTGCCAGAAAAGGGTCCACTGGGTCTGAAAGCTTGCAAACTTTGATACCTTTTATATGTGTACTCCCCTGCCACTGCTTGGTGAATAGACTTTTTTATCTGTTCAATTACTTATATTTTCCAAAATTGGTAATTGACAGATAGCAGAAAATGACACATTAAATTTATGACACAATCCAGTAGAATCAAAATCATAAGACTGGAAATGTAATTCACTCTTATATTTACCACAAAACAGAATGAATATATAAAATTAACACAACATTTATTTCCAGCATAATTTGAAACTGAAATTATAAATTAAAATTAGTGTCATTATCCCTATTTGTTTAACTTATTCTGAAAACATATTTATTTTTCATACCACTATTCTAATTAAAAATTATGCTCATCTATAAAAATAACAAAGTTAGTCTATAAATACTTTATTTACACAACCAGTTTCAGTCATCTCACCATCATCAGGCTCATAAAAGAATTCACATCACTATGTTAGGTGAAATATGAAATTTTTATTGTCAGATGATAAAAAGGTAACTAATGCACTGTTATCAACATAATATAAATTATGTTGGCAACCCATAACAGCAGTGTGAGAGGGTGTACTCATTCATGTTAAAACTGTAATCGATATCACTGCTGTGAACAGATTCATACCAAAGAAAGATGACTCTGTCAATGTTTTTTAATATCACTGAACTGCAGCTTCTGTTGCTTTGTGTAACAAGATGTTAGTCAGTGAGTTTTGGTATGGCGAGTTGTTAAACAGTTGTTATGGAGATGTGAAATTGTTATGTTCAAATGACTGAACTGCACCAGAATGGAGGCTGATTTTTGATATGTGGAAATATGAAATGAAGAAAATAAAGTAGATGATGACGAAATCATGCAGTGTGCAAATGGTCAATATGAACCTAATTATACTGCTTAGATATAAGATAATTATTGTTTTCAGCAAGCCATGTGATCAACAGCCCATGCTTTCGAGAAAGAGCCATCAGAATGAGATGAGTACATTGTAGTATTTTAATTATTATTTCAAAATTCCTTCTTGCATAAAATGTTTGCACACACTTAGTGATATTATTCCTGAAAAAGTGCATGTGAACCATTGAAGATTTTTATTAGCAACACAGGAGGAGTTCAGAACACCAGTCACAAAAAAGTGCAGAAAATGCAGAGAATTAGAGATTGGTTTCATTACTGTTTTCTTTTTCAAAAATAGTAGAAACTCTTATGAAAACAGACTTATGGGTTATCTATGTAAATTGCAAATTCTGTGCAAAGAAATGTTTGGTTTCAGTTCTGTTCAGAGAACAGAAGCTGCTGAAGTAAAATTTCTTTGGTTAGCAACGAAATAAATAACACTGTTTTTCCAATCTCTCTCAAGAATATTGAGAAAGGTTATGGTAGCCATGCTGAGCAGTTGTTTGTGCTCCATTTGGTGACTGGTGCTGATTTAATCAGGTGTTTTGGGGAACTGTTACCAAGTTTTCTTGTTAGTGTAATCTACTGGATATTTTACCTGCAAGCAGTTAGCAACAAGTGTCAAAGCATTGTCGCTGGGAAATTTCTCTCAGCACTATTTTTAAAGTGGAAACTAATGATGAAATCCCAGTCAATACTGGCCAATAGTTGGCTATCACTTTGCATACGAGTAACAACATCAAGACTATCATGATGCACCCTCCTTCAACACCGTTAATTACAAATAAGCATCAACTGGGAACCATCAAAATATGCTCTCAAGATCACTGTCCTCAGAATGATCAGATGGAGATGGATCAGCATTCATCAAGTTCAGCTGTCTTGTCTCAGTGTCTGACAAACAACACCCAGTTACAAAAGGCAAGACACCGATCACCATCACCCCAACAGGCAGCAGCTCCAGATGCAAATGTTCCGAAGAAGGCAAAGGCAAGTGAAAAGCACAATAGTAATGTTGAAGGGGACATAAATATGGTAGATATTAAAAATGTTGCATACACTGTGGAAGTTCTAGAAGTAGACAGTAACTTGAGTGTAAATATAGGAGACAGGAATTGCAATAAGCAGCCTACTTCCCTAAAGTCTGTTATGGTAGTCATAAAAACTTGAACAATCCAGTGACCACAATGGTACCTCCTACAGGAAATAATAAATGGTAATGTAGGAAAGTTACATCTGATAGCTATTGGAAGAATGTTATTTGCAGAAAGTAATAACTTAAGACAAGAAATAGTTAATATCTCAGCTATTGGTAGAAACAGGTATAAAATTGAAACCAAAACAGGGCAGCCTGCAAACAGGTTGCAGTTGCTTGATGTTTTTTTCAGATGAAGAATATGGAGGCTTACATTCCAAATTTCCTAACAAAGAGAAGGAGAGTTATCTGTGATGCTGATATTGTATTATCCCACCAAAATGTCCTTGCAGAAATAAAGTTGGAATTTTTAGTAACCAACGTATGAAGGTTCACAAAGAAAGTAATAGAAAACAGAGAGCTGAAAGTATTTCCCACACCGAAATGTGTTGTAACATTTAAGCCTCAACAATGTATGTATATTTGTGCAGTATATGATGCCCCGTTGCACTGCATGTCCAGTCAGTTTTGCAATGTCACAATTGCCTTAGATACTTCTATTTAAGTTTGCAATGTCGTAGTAGTGCCCGCTGTGCCAAATGCATGGGAGCCCATGAGACCTCACAGTGGTCACATGCCAGAGAGTCCAGGTGTTTGCATTGCAATGGAAACCACCTTACTACTGATTGCTATTGCCACATTTATCAGCAGCACATGGAAGCAAAGTGTAGCAAAGCCTATGGCATCTCTTACACAACTACTGTCTCGTCACCGCAACCATCATTTGCATAGACTATTGCTGGTGTTTCTACAACACAAGAGCTCTCTTCTAGTGACTGGTCTAAAATATGCGAGAAACCAAAAGGTTTGAACATGATGGACAAAAGGTTACAACAGGGACCTAAGCATGCAGTTATGTTGGTTCCAGCACCCAGATATTACAAAAATATACAATTTATTTGCAGTCCATACTAGCAGGGTTATTCTGATATGTTATACAAATTTCAGTGTCCACAGAACACAATACAAAACAATCCATATCCTCCCACTCCTCTGGCAACATCTTATGCTGGTCAAGGAACTACTATTAACAGTCTTTGTGCTTTAATAATGCAGATCATTCTTTCTCTTAAAAAATGAAACAGATATGGTAACAACACAGGTTCTTACACATAATACTGTTGAAGACTTCTGCAAATCTGACAATGGCTTTTTAAATACTCCAGTGGAATACACGGTCAGCAATCTCGAACAGAGAAAGTCTTTATCAGGAGCTTAGCAGCAACCACATACTGATAGCTTGTATTTGCAGAACTTGGTTTCAGCCAACCCAACGAATACAATTCAAAGGATATGCTGTTCTCAGAAATGCAAGAGATGATGGGAAAGGTGGAGAAGTAGCCATTTTGATTAGAGAGACAGTTAAATTTAAAAAATTGGACATCATTGTTAGGACAACAGAATGCCAGGTAGTTGCTGCTGTGATTCAGACTCCTAATTACGCATTCACCATTGTCACCATTTATAAACCACCTAAGAGTAAAATACAAGATCTTTCACTGGATCAGATTGTAGTCCAGCTTCAAATGCCATTTTTCCTCTGCGCAGACTTCAATGCACACCACTAACTATGGGGTTGCAAAATAGATGACATGGATGGTGGAGAGTTAGTTACACTTTTCGAAAAGTTCAATTTGATTCTTCTAAATGATGGTTCTCCTACTATGATACATAACCCAAAACGATAACCGTTGGCCATCGATTTGACATTGTGCTCTGTTGTCTTCAACCGTGTAATGGAATGGACAGTCAAACAAGACCTTCTTGGCTCAGATCATTTCACTCTGGAAATTACAATAGACTTACCTATAAATACAGTAGAAATTATCTACCCAAACAGCAGGTGGAAAATAAAGGATGCTGGCTGGCCAAAGTATACTGCAATAGTCTAGGTGAAGTTTCAATCTTTTAACAATTTGTTAGCTCCAAAAGAGGCCTACCAACAGCTAATTTCAATTATTGAAGACGCTGCAACAATTTCCATTACAAGAAGAAAGGAAGTCATCGTTTTGAAGCAACGGCCCCCCAGTCTGGTGGACACCAGAGTGCTCTAGAGCCAAAGCACAGTGCAAATTTGCACACTTCTTTAAACAACAAAATGCAGAAAACTTCATTGCATATCAGAAAATAGCAGCAAAAGTTTGAAGGCAGTTAACAGACTGTAAAAAGAATAGCTAGCAAAATTTCTGTGAATCTTTATATAACAATGTTAGTATCACTGATGTTTGGAAGAAATTAAGATCTTTCAAAAACAGGAACTCCTCTATGCATCTTCCGTTAAGTGATGCATAGCTTTAAGACTTTGTGAATTTAATCTCATCAGCTTCTGCAGCTGAGCAGCCATATTGCAGTTCAACCAGCAAGAGATGTGATTAACAGTGGAAGACCTATGGACATTAAACTCCCATACACAGACTACCTCCTAAAAGTAAAAAAAGATAAGCATTTCTCTCATGGCAGGAAGAATGGAATGAAAGCCAACAAACAAGAGGTAAAAGCTAGCATGTATACTTACATTCATACCAAGGCAGACATGGTTTGTGAACTTCAAACATTCAAGGAAAATTATAACATCCATTGTGAGAATGCGTCTCAGTCATGGATCTTTGCCTCCCCACTTATGTAGAATTGGTGTATCAGAGACACCCTATTGTCAATGTGAGGAGGGAACAATTGTGGAGGGATAGTATGGCAGGGATGGTGGACAGTGAAGTGCTGCAGGTTAGACAGAGGGCACAGGACAGTTGCACAAAATCCTGAACTGGAAATACTTTTGCAGTTATGGATTGCTACAGAGGCAGGATGGATTAATATTTCTGCATGGGACTTCCAATGACTTATTGAGTCCACACCACATGGAATTGCTGCACTATGCCATACAAAGGAGATCCATCATTATATTAGTAGGTATCCCATGACTCTTGACTCTTCAGTGTAATTTAATCATCAGCAGATAAAGGCAATAATAATACTGACTTCTTTTTAGACCTTAACCTTTTAAAACACTCATACCATGCTCTAGGACTTTTCCTTAAGCTGTATCATGCCTCAAATAACTTACAAACTCTGTATGTTCCTTCCTTGCATTTAGGAGGTTGCTTCACATACATTTCTGAGAAAACTTTACCATTAAGGAATTCACTTGTAGATCCATTTCTCTACAATTAAACCTTTTGGACAACAGAATGGAACAAAACTCTCAATGTTCATATCAGAGCTACTGGCAAATGAATATCATCCAGAATTTGTGTTTGTTGAAAGCCACTTAAAACTGATCTTGCTTTACAAGTGTTATCTGATTTTTGTGTAAATCCCACTTTAAATGAGAACATTTACATTCACTGGTTTGGTTATTAGTTTCTACATTTCATTTTTATTTAAACTTTCAATTTCCTTATCCATTGCTTGCTTCCAAATTTCTGACTCAATTCTGTTCATCACCTCCCCAAAGTTTTCTGGACTGACAGCAATACAGAAGCTTACATAAATGAAGCTATTCATTCCATAATCATTAAATCTATCAGGCATTCTACATTCTCTAGTTGACCTTCACAAATCATGTTTCCATTTTTGTTTATGATTGCTTGGACAGCCTTCAATGCACCTTTCTTAAATTTGCTCATTTACTGATTCATTGTTTGTGCTTTTGCACTCAGAATCACTAAAATCTTTATTCCCTGAGTAAGAGTCCTTAATATCAATACATCTGACATCATCTTTCATAGTATCAGCATGTGTGGCAAAGATAACTTTTGTTGTTAATCAATATTCTGTATCCTACTTTACTGTGATGATGATGATGATGATGATGAGGTCCCATACTTCAAGGACCATAGGGGACAATGTGGGAGACCTGCACCGCTGACTAGGCAAGTTCTTAGCAGAGGTGGTTTGCCATTGCCTTCCTCAGACTGTAATGGGGATGAATGATGATGATGATGACATAACACTCAGTCATCTCAGGGCAGGGAAAATCCCTGAGCCCACCAGGAATCGAACCTGCGACCCTGTGCGTGGCAAGCAAGAATGCTACCAGGAGCTGTGGACCTGTACTCTATTAAAATTTCCAAATCTGCTTTACAATGTCACTTTGACTTTCTCAATTGTTCTGGCACACATACAAAAACACTACTTCTATACAGTTTTAAATATTTAATATTAAATTTCTTCCCAAGCAATATCTCACAAGAAGTTTCCCTTTCAATAGTATTAGCTAAAGTTCTGCTTTTAAGGCTGCACAAACCAGTTCTGGCTAAAACATCCTATCTACTCTCACAGTAATCTTGACATATCCATAAGTGACCTGTTGTGTCTTTCAACACCACTATTTAATTCATGTATGTAAGGAGGACAGGCATTTAAGATGGTTCTTTTCTGTCTTAGAATTTGATACACACTAGAATTTAACTATTCTTTCCCATTTTATCAGTTAAATCTTAAAATTCAATAACATATTCCACAAAAAGCTGTATATTTGACTTTTAGATTTGATAGTGTAGACTGTAGCTGCTTTATTATAATCATAAATAAAAGTGAGAAAAAATATTTCCCCATGCAAACCTGGAGATGAGTGAAGCCCATTCAGATCATTGTGAATAAACTATAGTGCTTCTTTTGCTTTGCTTCTACTGTTTTCAAAAGGTAAATCGTGCATTTTGTTTTCAATGCAAACTTTACACTTCATAAATTCTGATTCTAAATCTGTTGTCAATCCATCTGCTGTACGATGTTTACACAATGTCTTCAAATCATTAAAGTTTACATGTCCAAGTGTATGATGCCATTTCTCCTTTAGTGATAAACTCTCCTTATTACTCACACTGATCGTATTAATCTCTTTCTTGTAAATTTTAGTTGTCATTTTATACAGCCTATCTTCTTTCAAAGCAACTGCAAGTATGTTAGTGTCTTTATCAAAAATCTTCGAGATATTGCCTACAGGCACAATTTTATGCGTTTCTGTTACTTTAGCACCACTTACCAAATTTATGTCCATAATTTTAATTCCAAATACGTTTTTAATTTCAAGTGAAATCATGTCATCATAAACTGTAAGATAACTAATTATATTTCCTACTTTGGAGCTTGCAAAACTTTATGACCCATTATTTTTACATTCACAGGTGTTTTAAGGTTAAGCACTCAGAAAAATAATGTTCATTATGAACAATATGATCTGTGCAAGCACTGTCCAATAACCAGATAGTCTGTACATTGTTACCTGACTCAACATTATTACTCACCACTGCAGATAGTACCTCTCTTGCAAAACTGCTCATGCCAGTTCCATTCTATTGATATCCTTGGCATCCTGGATGATGACTGCCTCTTGAGATATAATGTTTACTTTGACAATGTGACCAATTGTTGCTGATTGGTTTGCCTATGTTGCCAAATGCTGCAACTACTTCCTTGGTGATGTCCACCACATATCCATGAATCTCTGCTTGTTCCCAACTGGCAGCAGTTCTTCAAATGTCCTGATTTGCCACATCTGTAACACAGCTGCTCCTGGCAGCCCATACTGGCTTCCTTTTCAGTATGAAACACATTGGATTTTACACTTTTTCATTTCCATCCTTGTCTTTTAAATCCATAATTTAACATTTACTTTTAACGTAGTCTTCTGTCTGATCTTCTTCTTTCAAAACATTGATCAAGTCCCTGACATAGCTCAGGATTCCAGCAGGACTCTCAATATGTAGTTTGGCTTTACTTTGCATTCACTTTTGTACCTGCCAATTTTAATTTGTTCAGCATTTTTCCAAAATACTACAGAATGTTGCCGTGTCACTATAGTTTTTGTCCAACTTGTTTCTGTAGTGCTGTTGATTCTTTGGAATATAGTTTATCAAATTACTTCATTATCTCAAATTGTGGTTTCCTAATCACTCATGAAACTTGGATGCTTGTTCAAGACTGCTCTATATATGTAGTTCATTGTAGTCAGATTTTCTTCATCCTTAGTATCCACCTTATCTGTGCTCATTTTCGTTCTTGAAGCCACTATATAGCATTTTTTCATTTTCAGATACATTTCCATTTTTTGTTTCCAGTTCCCATAGTGTTCTCCATCAAACATTGGTATCTTAATGCCAGCCATGTCCAATTTCACACAGCATGCTTTTTGAATAACAATCTTCTTTTTAGATGATAGCTGATCATTACTTTTCTGAATGACACTCTTGTTTTTTAGTTTACAATTGTGGACTGCTATCACATTAAGAATGTTTATTTAGAAAAAGGTAAATACAAATTCATCTTTATTTACACAGTGAAGACATTCATGGCTTAAAACTAACTGACTAACTGCTGTGCAGTTAAACACAACATTCATGGTTGAGATCCCTATCAACACGGTCACTACTATTGATATAAAAGCGTCACATCCCAAGAATAGTGATGACACTCATCCAACGAAAGTTGTCTATGGATGAATGAGTAGATAAATAAATAAATAACTGTTCTGCAATTACTAAGCATCATTCAATATAGGACAGAGAACAGATAAACTACCAACTCATGTGAGTACTTACTTCCAGGCTGTGGCTAAATACAAATATGCACACCAGCACAACACACCACCAATGACTTCAACAGCTGCTTCAGTAATCATGTCATTCAGATTCTCCTCACCTTACAAAACCATTTTCTTTTAACTACCTCTATCCTCACAATCTGTTTGACCTGAACATCAGCTAGTCTCATTCTTGTTTATTTACTCTTACCTAACTTTAACTTTCCTGCTATTATCACATCACAGTTTCCCAGTCAAAATCTTGTACTTACCATTTCCCACATCCTAATAACATTCAAGGTTTATATGATAATGATGCTCTACATAAAAAGAAATCTAAGGTGTAGTTATTGGTAAAACTTTGTAATCATTAGATGCATTTGTCAGTCAAGAGAAGTGGAGTATTTTATGCTTCCTTTTTGTTTGTTTTTATTTGATTCTTTGTAGAATTATGTTTTGAAAAGTTACTTTTACATATTTCTTTCCTGGGCATAGTGTCTAGTTTTTGTGTATTTATTTTTCTCTTCTTTTTGTGCTAAATTAAGAACAGTCACTTCAATCCATGGAAATGTTTACAATATGGCTACTGTACTTCATGTTACATTTTCTATTTGCTTATAACATTTATATTTTGACTTACTTTACTTCCTGTCATCATACATATACAGTCAATAAGGACATCATCCTATAAAACCCCCACGGTAAACAGTGCTATGTGAATTTACAATAGTGTTCCGTATAAAGTAAAAGACATTTCATCATTCTTACTCTTTTGTAAAACCCTAAGGGCATTCTTAATGGATCATTGCTTCTATTCAGTAGCAGAATTTCTATCATTTAAGATACAAAAGATTTGAAACAGGACAGTGCAGCTACTGCAGGAGAAACTTTGTGGATAAAGCTAAAATTCATGTATCTGCTGAAATAATTACTATATATATAAAGAAACATTCCACGTGTGAAAAATGTATATGTCTCCCTGTTTCTGTTTATGTGCGGATGGATATGTGTGTGTGCGCAAGTGTGGACCTGTCCTTTTTCCCCCTCTAAGGTAAGTCTTTCCGCTCCCGGGATTGGAATGACTCCTTACCCTCTTCCTTAAAACCCACATCCTTCCATCTTTCCCTCTCCTTCCCTCTTTCCCTCTCCTTCCCTCTTTCCTGATGAAGCAACCGTTGGTTGCAGAAGCTTGAATTTTGTGTGTATGTTTGTGTCTATCGACATGTCAGCGCTTTCGTTTGGTAAGTCACATCATCTTTGTTTTTATATATATTTTTCCCCCCATGTGGAATGTTTCCCTCCCTCCCTCCCTCCCCCCCCCCTCTCACACTCTCTCTCTCTCTCTCTCTCTCTCTCTCTCTCTCTCTCTCTCTCTCTCTCTCTCTCTCTCTCTCTCTCTCTCTCTCTCCAAACGAAAGTGCATGGGACAGGTTTTACACCGGGGGCGGTTACAAGGGTAGGAGGGAATGTTTCCCTCTATTACATATATATAGTTATAATAGAGGGAAACATTCCACGTAGGAAAAATATATCTAAAAACAAAGATGATGTGACTTACCAAATGAAAGTGCTGGCAGGTCGACAGACACACAAACAAACACAAACATACACACAAAATTCAAGCTTTCGCAACAAACTGTTGCCTCATCAGGAAAGAAGGAAGGAGAGGTAAAGACTAAAGGATGTGGGTTTTAAGGGAGAGGGTAAGGAGTCATTCCAATCCCGGGAGCGGAAAGACTTACCTTAGGTGGAAAAAAGGACGGGTATACACTCGCACACACGCACATATCCATCCACACATATACAGACACAAGCAGACATATTTAAAGACCAAAATATATTTAAATATGTCTGCTTGTGTCTGTATATGTGTGGATGGATGTGTGTGTGTGTGTGTGTGCGCGCGAGTGTATACCCATCCTTTTTTCCCCCTAAGGTAAGTCTTTCCGCTCTCGGGATTGGAATGACTCCTTACCCTCTCCCTTAAAACCCACATCCTTTCGTCTTTCCCTCTCCTTCCTTCTTTCCTGATGAGGCAACAGTTTGTTGCGAAAGCCTGAATTTTGCGTGTATGTTTGTGTGTCTGTCGACCTGCCAGCACTTTCATTTGGTAAGTTACATCATCATGGGTACCAGGATAGCCCCCTCGTACGCCAACCTATTTATGGGTCACTTAGAGGAAGCTTTCTTGGTTACCCAGGCCTGCCAACCCAAAGTTTGGTACAGATTTATTGATGACATCTTCATGAACTCGACTCACAGTGAAGAAGAATTCCAGAATTTCCTCTCCAACCTCAACTCCTTTGGTTCCATCAGATTCACCTGGTCCTTCTCCAAATCCCATGCCACTTTCCTCAACGTTGACCTCCATCTTTCCAGTGGCCAGCTTCACACGTCTGTCCACATCAAACCCACCAAGAAGCAACAGTACCTCCGTTATGACAGCTGCCACCCATTCCACATCAAACGGTCCCTTCCCTATAGCCTAGGTCTTCGTGGCAAACGAATCTGCTCCAGTCCGGAATCCCTGAACCATTACACCAACAACCTGAAAATAGCTTTCACATCACGCAACTACCCTCCCGACCTGGTACAGAAGCAAATTACCAGAGCCACTTCCTCATTCCCTCAAACCCAGAACCTTCCACAGAAGAACCCCAAAAGCGCCCCACTTGTGACAGGATACTTTCCAGGACTGGATCAGACTCTGAATGTGGCTCTCCAGCAGGGATACGACTTCCTCAAATCCTGCACTGAAATGAGATCCATCCTTTATGAAATCCTCCCCACTCCACCAAGAGTGTCTTTCCGCCGCCCACCTAACCTTCGTAACCTCTTGGTTCATCCCTATGAAATCCCCAAACCACCTTCCCCACGCTCTGGCTCCTACCCTTGTAACCGCCCCCGGTGTAAAACCTGTCCCATGCACCCTCCCACCACCACCTACTCCAGTCCTGTAACCCGGAAGGTGTACACAATCAAAGGCAGAGCCACATGTGAAAGCACCCACATGATTTACCAACTGACCTGCCTGCACTGTGAAGCTTTCTATGTGGGAATGACCAGCAACAAACTGTCCATTCACATCAATGGACACAGGCAGACAGTGTTTGTTGGTAATGAGGATCACCCTGTGGCTAAACATCCCTTGGTGCACGGCCAGCACATCTTGGCACAGTGTTACACCGTCCGGGTTATCTGGATACTTCCCACCAACACCAACCTATCCGAACTCCGGAGATGGGAACTTGCTCTTCAATATATCCTCTCTTCCCGTTACCCACCAGGCCTCAATCTCTGCTAATTTCAAGTTGCCTCCACTCATACCTCACCTGTCATTCAACATCATCTTTGCCTCTGCACTTCCGCCTCGACTGACATCTCTGCCCAAACTCTTTGTCTTTAAATATGTCTGCTTGTGTCTGTATATGTGTGGATGGATATGTGTGTGTGTGCGCGAGTGTATACCTGTCCTTTTTTTCCCCCTAAGGTAAGTCTTTCCGCTCCCGGGATTGGAATGACTCCTTACCCTCTCCCTTAAAACCCACTTCCTTTCGTCTTTCCCTCTCCTTCCCTCTTTCCTGATGAGGCAACAGTTTGTTGCGAAAGCTTGAATTTTGTGTGTATGTTTGTGTGTCTATCGACCTGCCAGCGCTTTTGTTCGGTAAGTCACCTCATCTTTGTTTTTTTATATATAATTTTTCCCACGTGGAATGTTTCCTTCCATTATATATATAATGTGTGTGTGTGTGTGTGTGTGTGTGTGTGTGTGTGTGTGTGTGTGTGTGTGTGTGTGTGTGTGTTCTGTAGCCCACAATCTGTAAATATTTATAGGGTGAATCAATAAATCAGTTTAATCAGTGGAACATCTACATAAATAAATAAAGCTACTTAATCAATTTTTGAATGTGGAATATCAGTGTGGTGAATAATGTAATACAGCTTGTTCCAGGTTGGGCACAAGCAGCTTCCAACACAGGAACAAACATGTGATCAGTTCAATGTATATGTGTGCAATGGGCAGACAATAACAAGCATTATTTCCATTACAACAGCTCATACTGCCCAGTTCTCAGTTACATGCTTGGAAGCTATTAGTGAAGGTTGGTGGGTAATAAAGGACCTTGACCCTCACTCTCTTATTTTACATAGTGCTATATTTGTGCTTCATGTCCCAATAAATGATATTTTAACATTCACACAATATCATATAAGGGACACTCAATTTTCTACAATGGACAAAAATTTACTTCATACATTATAATATCCAAATTTATACACTCAATATGTGTGTCTACATATAGACTTGTACTTCTGCAGGAAACTGAATAATCAGTTATGTGCCTTACATGGTTTTCCTACTATACATAACAGTCACACACTGTGCATTAATGCTGTTTATTATGTTTGTCTGACATATCAAAATGTGAAAATTTACCAACTGTACATATAAATAAAAATGTTTACAGCTCAGATTAGAAAAGTATTCCTTTGAAACATTTCACAAAGGTTTTGCACCCACATTTGTTGAAAATATTAATGAAAGTATTCCATTTTGTTTAATTATTAGTTAATATGAAATAAAATAGCACAATTATTTTAAAGAATTAAAGGTGACTACTCACCAACCATGTCCAAACTCCCGCGGACTACAACTCTCCGGTAACGAAGAGATGAAGATCTTTCCAAGGAAATGTCTAATATGGCTATGTCTCCCAAGTCTTTCCTGCAAGAAATCATTCCATAATCTATTAAGCATAATAAGGAAAATGGACAGAAGGTATCCTGCAGAGGTCTCTTTAACAACTCAGCAGATTTGCTGCTACAAATCAATGTATATACTCACTGATGATGTTTCTAGCCAGAAACAATGAATTATTAAAAAAAAAAACAAAAAAACAAAAAACTAATCACATTCACAAGCATAACACAAGAGAGGGGAAAAAATTTCCACCAAGGCTCTGCAACTCTCACAAAAGTCTGAAGGGGAGTAACTAAGTCACAAATAAAAGTATATAACAAACTTCCCATCAAAATAAAAAAGGAAATTAACAACATGTAGGTATTCAAAAGGAAATTAAAAACATTCCTTAGAGAACAAACTTATTATAAAATGAATGAATTCCTAGCGTAATAAGGCATCCTTCTGAGTAAAATTAGAGGAAACCACTTACATAAAAAAGCCCTTTTAAAAGAAAATCTTTACCTATGTCATGAAGACAAAATTGTATATTCCTGATGTAAATTTCAATGATGAAATGTAAATTTATTTCTATTATAGATTAAAATGTCTACTATCATTTATTCTACACTTTAAGTATTCGCTAAAACTTACTTATGTGATGAAGATAAAAATCTTGTATTTCAATTTAAATCATAATGACAGAATGTAAATTTAATTATTTATTTGTGGCTTGGAATGTGTGCTTCTATTCAGTTTGCTCTTTAAACATTCTCATGAACTTATAATATTAAAATGCAGCTTGTAATGTTGTCCACAACTAATGGTTCATCAAAAATATGCATTTGTATGATATATAAAATACTCATAAAATTTTATTTCATTTTACTTGACTTGTTCTTTATTACTACACTGAAGAGCCAAAGAAACTGGTACACCTGCCTAATATCATGTAGGACATCCCCCCCCACGAGCACACAGAAGTGCCAGAACATGATGTGGCATGGACTAATGTCTGAAGTAGTGATAGAGGGATTTGACACCATGAATCTGTAAGAGTACAAGGGGGTGGAGATCTCTTCTGAACAGCACATTGCAAGGCATTCCGGATCTGCTCCATAAAGCTCATGTCTCGAGAGTTTGGTGTCCAGCAGAAGCCCTTCCCGACATGCAGAGCCCATGAATCCATGAGGTTGTCTCCATAACTGTACACGTCCATCCACTCAATACCGTCCGACCACGCAACATGTTTCCAGTTACCAACAATCCAATTTTTTGTGTTGATGGGCCAAGGCTCGGGCTCAGGTCTTGTGTCGTGCAGTCATCAAGCGTACATGAGTGGGCCTTCAGCTCGGAAAGCCCAAATCAATTATATTTCATTGAATGTTTTGCATGCTGACACTTGTTGATGGCTCAGCATTGAAATCTGCAGCAATTTTTGGAAGGGTTACATTTTTTGTCACATTGAACAATTCTCTTCAGTTGTGGTTGGTCCTGTTCTTGCAGGATCTTTTTCAGGCCACAGTGATGTCAGAGATTTGATGTTTTACTGGATTCCTGACATTCACAATACACTCGTGAAATGATCACACAGGAAAATCCCCACTTCATCGCTAACTCAGAGATGCTGTGTTTCATAGCTCATTTGCCAACTATAACACCACATTCAAATTCACTTCAATCTTGATAACCTGCCATTGTAGCAGCAGTAACTGATCTAACAACTGTGCCAGACATTTGTTGTCTTATATAGGTGTTGCTGACACAGTGCTGTACTCTGCCTGTTTACATGTCTCTATATTTCTTTGGTGTTTCCATGTAGTACACCCTTTGTACAATATGTAATCAGCAGGACCAAATAAAGAATCATATCAAATCGAAGTGTGATAAAGACATTAAGGGCTACCAAAATATGTAATTTGCTCATGCTCCAAGAAATAGTGCACACCAACATACTATTTTTATGAATTGCTTGTTACGCAAAAATTAGCAGCAGTATGTGTGACAAAATTAGTGTTTTAGTGACAGACTATTGATCCAAAGGTATCAGATTCAATGCCCTGTCACTCTTAGAATTTTTGTTTATCACTTATTGCTAGTTTCACTTCTGGCAGTGATTGTTAATGTGAAAAAAATGCTGAGTTACACTATGGTTCAGATGCCTTGACAAATTATAGCTCTCCTGATAACTGAACAGGAAAGTGAGTTGAAAGGTTGGAGAAAAGCAAAGGCTTATGACTTTGAATAGGACGTTACCTAATATAAGTCATGAGGCTGAAAATTTAATTGAGTACAGAATGGTGCTTACTCAAAAATGTACACAAAACTACAATTTTGCACTTTCTCATGCATTTATTATCTGGGAAGTCCTATTGTTTAGATGACTGGTTTTTCAACTTTTCAGGATTAATAGCACATAAAATCAGGTTGGAATTCACAAATGAATAAGAATCCAGTGGCAGAATTTAAATTTTTAAGTGATTGCAGTATAAATTAATAACACTGCTGAAGAATCAGTGGTAGCTCTAAGTCACTAAACAAAGCAATTAAGTGTGGCATAGAACACAGTTCGTATTTATACAACATACCACAGTTCACATGCAGTACTGTCATCTAGTACTCTAACAGAGAAAAATTCATAACAGTGTTTCACTCAGGACAGCCCTTAATAAAAATCACCATGCTCAAAAACAGTCCATTCAGATGACAATGATAGTTCATGTATCCACCAACTACAACACTGTTTAGTAAAAATATTCATTAATGTGAGTTACAGAAATCACTTAAAGGTTTTTGACACTGTCATCATTGAGTTTTTGTCGATGTCAATATACATATTTTTGCCAACAATTTGTAGATACCTATTGCACTAGCAAACAGGGGAACAGACTTGATATAGGTGTTACATGTTTGTTAACTTGACTGGGATTTGGGACAAACTGCCGACTTTGAGGGACATTCAACTATTTAAAGATCAGCGTATGAGTACAATGTTATTTTGGAAACTACACAATCATTTGGAAAACAGGTTGATTAAATTTTTCCACTCAGAATGGTATGTAAGTATTGATAAAAATTTTATTTGTGAAAAATGTGGTGGTCTAAAAATTTAGAAATGTTTATGGAACGATTTTATGCATCCATATTAGGAATACCATACTTATGAATCCAATTGTCATATTGGAAATTTTGGTAAATTACTCAAATTTAATGAATTTATCAATTAGTGAAGTATGTCAGCTTGAGCATATAATTTAGGTCTATAAAAGTATACTGATTGATGTTGGAATTTAATAAGAATGGAGGCAAAATCTGCAATGGAAGATGTAGCTGCTTCTGAGACTGAATATTAATAATCTCGCAAATTAAGTAGTTTCATAGGATTTGAAATATGTTATTTGGAAGTTGAACTACCGATTTTAATTACTAGTGGTTTCAGTATGCCCAGAAGTACATATTAGCTCATAGTGTATTTCACGTTATGTAACGCAGTGGATTTTTCAATTAGGTTTAACACTTTGTAAACAGATTTCCTGGTAAAACTAAGCAAGATATTGGGGTCAACACAATAAAATGTTACCATGACTAATGAATCTATGTGGGAAATAGTTTAACTGATGTTTTTTAATATCGGAAACTTAGAGACTGAACAAAATTTGAGAAATAATAAAAGGGGAAAAACATAGTTATTAACAGGAGTTGAAGTCCTAACAGATGGAGCAATTACTCATCGCCCAACACTGGATTTTATGGACAGATACTGACAAACAGCTGGCTGTATAGCCCACTGCACAGCAATTAGTTGCAAACATTTTAAAGTACAATGTAAATAAATTATCAAATTTTTCACGTAACCTTCATTTTTAATAACAGCATTAATCTGGAACTAGGTTTGGTCATTGCCTTCCAGACAAAAATTTACAAATTTTATACAAAAGTTTTACATATGTATAGACAATAAATTTCTTGGATAAGAAAAAATTCTACTATTTTATAAATAAATAGCAATGATGATAATAATAGGAATAACACCATATTTACATTTTACACTTGCAGTATACTTCATTTATAATCCAACCAACTTCACAACCATCTCTATTCACAGCCTCCAAATGTTCAAGCCACGAGTTCATTTTCATGCAGCCCTGACAGTGTGTATGGTTATGCTCATGCTCAGTAAACAATTACATGGAAAGTATATACAAAATAACTTACATTGACAAAATGCTCTAAATCTAGAGCAAAATAATGAAAATGTTTCATTATGAATTTAACATTTATTTCTGTTTTATGGCAACATATTACTTAATTACTTCAGTTAGGTGGATGGAAGCTGTCTTTTAATCTCAATTCATTGCACTCAAAACAAATTACTTAAACTTATTGAGGAGAAAGTCAAATTTACTATTAGTATCAAATCTTACTTAACTTTTGGTAAATTTTTGCTTTACTGTTGTTTCTCCTGTCAGAATGTTCATATTTACTATAGGTATTGCAACTGGTTAATTATCATATCATCTTTTCTAGTAATGCATATTCACTGAATCCATTGGAAACAAAGATGAAAATAGCACTTTGTAACAACATGAAAAATGAGTTCTATTGTGCCATATAGTTCCATGTAGCATTAAAACAATAATATTTCATTCAATTTTTGTTTAAAGTGCTACAAACTATAAGCAAAGTACCAAACTATGTGACAAATCATACAGACACTTTACCATAACAGAATTATATTAACCTTTGCATATGGTAGTTAGCCTTTATAATTTTCTTTTTCTGGTGTTTTCTTGAAATACTTTCGATAAAAAACCTTGTAAACACAAAGCCAGAGTTCCTAACCATTGTTGTCCTACACAATACTTTTCATACTTGTCATTATTACCACATTACCGGTTTCCTTATTTCTCCACACATCTTCATCAGTACCTTGTTGCTCTTCACATACTTCATTACATATTTTCACTTCATTAATGTATCTTTACTTCATTAAGTACTTCTTAATTATAATATAATTAAACCCTAATTCCTTGCTTTATTGACTTTCACAAAATTTATTTAAAAATGACACTTTAAATCAAAAAATCAGTTTCATTTAACAAAACTTGATGAAAGCTTGTACTTTTACTTCTAGTAATGTCACAATTATTACACCATTCTGGGCTATTATGCCATAGTCAGATGGCTTTCATATTAAAACTGAATAGTTTATCCCCATTTTAGCTTCTTTGAGTGTGTGATTCACACCCTGGCTCACTCCTTTTCATTTCTCTTTCTTTCTCTTTTTTTATGTTTTGATGCAGCCTGTCTCTCCTGTACCAACCTCTTCATCTTGGAGTAGTACATGCAACATACATCCTCAATTATTTGCTGGATGCATTCCAATTTATGCCTTTCTCTACAGTTTTTGCTTTCTACAGCTCCCTTTGGTACCATGGAAGTCATTCTCTGCCATCTTAAAAGATGTCCTATCATCCTTTTCTTATCAGAATTTTCCACTTATTCTTTCCTCTCCATTTCTGTACAGTAGATCCTCCTTCCTTACTTTATCAATCCACCTAATTTTCAACATTCATCTGTAGCACCATATCTCAAATGTTTTGATTCTTTTTTGTTCCAGTTTTTCCACAGTCCATGTTTCACTAGCATACAATGCTGTGCTCCAAAGATACATTCTTAGAAATGTCTTCCTCATTTAAGGTCTATGTTTGATACCATTAGACCTCTCTTGGCCAGGAATGCCCTTTTTGCCAGTGCTAGTCTGCTTTTGATGTCCTCCTTGCTTCATCTCTCATTGGTTACTATGCTGCTTAGGTAATAGAATTGCTTAACTTCATCTACTTTGTGATCATCAGTCCTGGTGTTAAGTTTCTGTCTTCTCACGTTTGCTACTTCTCATTACTTTCGTCTTTCTTTGATTTGCTCTCAGTCCATATTATGTACTCATTAGACTGTTCATTGCATTCAGCAAATCAGGTAGTTCTTCACTTTCACTCAAGCTAGGAATGAAATCAGCTAATCATATCATTGATATCCTTTCACACTGAATTGTAATCCCACCCCTGAATCTTCCTTTTATCGATGTCATTGCTTCTTCGATGTACAGATTGAACAGTAGGAGCAAAAGACTACATTCCTGTCTTAAACCCATTTTAATCCAAGCACTTCAGTTTTGGTTGTCCATTCACTATTATTCCCTCCTGGCTCTTGCACATATGTACCAGGTGATCAAAAAGTCAGTATAAATTTGAAAACTTAATGAACCATGGAATAATGAAGATAGGGAGGTAAAAATTGGCACACATGCTTGGAATTACATGGGGTTTTATTAGAACCACCCCATATTGCTAGACATGTGAAAGATCTCTTGTGTGCATCGTTTGGTGATGATCATAAGCTCAGCTGCCACTTTTGTCATGCTTGACCTCCCAGGTCCCCAGACCTCGGTCCGTGCGATTATGGGCTTTGGGGTTACCTGCAGTGGCAAGTGTATCGTGATTGACCAGCATGTCTAGGGATGCTGAAAGATAGCATCCGATGCCAATGCCTCACCATAACTCCGGACACAACATTATTCCTTGACTACAGCTACTGTTGAGGAATGAAGGTGGCTATTCTGATCAGATGAAGTACCATCTGTCGGACATTTTCTGAAATTTTGTATTTTTTTGGTTCTGATAAAACCCCATGTCACTCCAAGCATGTGTGTCAATTTGTACCTCTCTATCTACATTATTCCGTGATTTATTCAGTTTTCAAATTTATACTGACTTTTTGATCACCCGGTATATTACATGTCTCTCCTACAGATTACCCCTATTTTTCTCAGAATTTCAAACATCTTGCACCATTTTACCTTGTCAAATGATTTTCCCAGATCAACAAATACTATGAATGTGTCTTGATTTTTCTTTAGTCTAGAATCCATTATCAACCAAAATGTCAGAGTTGCCTCTCTGGTCCTTTACCTTTCCTAAAGCAAAATTGATAGTCATCTAACACATCCTCAGTTTTCTTTTCCATTCTTCTGTATATAATTCTTGCCAGCAACTTGGATGCATGAAATTAAGCTGATTTTGCAATAATCCTCATACTTGTCAGTTCTTGCAGTCTTCAGAATCGTGTGGATGATATTTTTCTGAAAGTCAAATGGTGTGTTGCCAGACTCATACATTCTGCACACCAACATGAATAGTCATTCTATTGTCACTTTCCCCAACTATTTTGGAAATTCTGATGGAATGTTATCCATCCCTTCTTCCTCATTTGATCTCAAGACCCCCAAAGCTCTTTTAAATTCTGATTCCAAGACTGGAACCCCTGTCTCTTTGAAATTGACTCCTGTTTCTTCTTCTATGACATCAGAGAAGTCCTCCCCCTCATAGAGGTCTTCAATGTATTCTTTCCACCTTTCCACTCTCTCCTCTGCATTTAACAGTGGAATTCTCGTTGCACTCTAAACATTACCACACTTGCTTTTAATTTCACCAAAGACTGTTTTGACATTCTTACATGGTGAGTCAGATCTTCCAATCATTTCTTTTTCAATTTCTTCACATTTTTCCTGGAGCCATTTCATCTTAGCTTCCCTGCACTTCTATTTATTTATTCCTCATTGACTTGTATTTCTGTATTCCTGATTTTCCCTGAAGATTTTTGTTCTTCCTTCTTTCATCGATCAGCTTAAGTATTCCATCTGTTACCCTTAGTTTCTTTGCAGTTGCTTCTATGTTTCTCTTTCCAACTTCTGTGATTGCCATTTTGAGAGATGTTCACTCCTCTTCAACTGTACTGCCTACTGAGCTATTCCTTATTGCTTTATTATAGCCTCAGAGAACTTCATGCATATTTCATCATTCCTTAGCACATCTGTAGCCTGCTTCTTCGCATACCGATTCTTCCTGACTAATCTTTTAAGCTTCAGCCTACTCTTCATCACTACTACATTATAATCTGAGTCTATATCTGCTCCTGGGTATGCCTTACAACCAGTATCTGAATTCAGAAACTCTGTCTGTCCATGATATAAGATAATTTAAATTTTTCCGTATCACCCAGTCTTTTCCAGTTACACCTCCTTCTCTTGTGATTCTTGAATTGAATATTCAGTATTATAGGCTGAAATTTACTACACAACTCAATTAGTCTTTCTCCTCTCTCATTCCTTGTCTCAACTAATATTCTACTGTAACCATTTCTTCTCCTCCTTCCCCTACAACTGCATTCCAGTCCTCTACGACTGTTAGATTTTTGTCTGCTTTTGTGTGTTGTATTACCCTTTCAATATCCTCACATACTTTCTCTGTCTCTTCATCTTCAGGTTGCGATGTCAGCATGTATACCTGAATATCATTGCTGGTGTTGGTTTGCTGTCGATTCTGATAAGAACAACCCTATCACTGAACTGTTAGAAGTAACTCACTTTCTGCCCTAACTTCCTATTTATAATGCAACATACTGCCGTTATACCACTTTCTATTTCCATTGATATTACCTTTTACTCATCTGACCAGAAATCCTTGCCTTCTTTCAATTTCACTTCACTGACTCCTATTATCTCTAGATTGAGCCTTTGCATTTCCATTTTCAGATTTTCCAGCTTCCCTACCAATGTTCAAGCTTCCATTAGGCTTTTGTTGGTTATTCAATTTTTTTCTCATGGTCATCTCCCCTGTAGACCATCTGCTCCCAGAGATCTGAATTGAGGGGACAATTCTGGAATCTTTTACCAACAGAGAAATCGTCATGACACTTTTTCAATCACAGGCAAGATGTCCTACAAGTTACATGTCTTTAATTCAGTGGCTTCCATTGCCTTCTGCATCCTCAAATGAGGGTGACTTCATATGCTGGAAGTCTTTGGCACCAAGGCTGATTATTAATCAAAATTTAAGCAGTGGCGGGTTTTCAACCTGTGACTAGGGACACTATCCCTAGACCTTGGGTACATGGACAACTGCAGCAAAATTCCATTTTCATGTGTTCCTGCATAGTGGTGTGATGCCACATTCTTAGAATATTGAAGCACAATAGGCCATTGTAGGTTGCTGCTTTCTACCATTGGTATCACCCCATGGTGGAAGACTTTTACACATATCTTCAGTACCAGGATCAAGACGTCAATTAATTTCTTGCCCTCCTCCTTCCTACTTAAATTTCTGAAATATTTACCAATCTGTCTGGCCTGTTTGCACAGCCCTTTGTGGCATCCACTTCTGGCTGCCAGTTCTTCAGTCCTATGAAAATGAATGTGGTGGTTCCAGGCTGCAAACATGTTCATGTTTTGCCATAGCTGATCTGTCAGTCTCCAATTTTACAGCTGGCATTGTACTCCTCTATTGGTTTTTTTTTACAGCTATTTCCTTAGTACCCATGTACACATCCTGACAAATACACAGAACTCTATAAATCCTGCATTTCCAGCAGTTTTCGGGGATCCATGGCCAATTTCAGGTGATCCTGTGTCTTCTGAGTGGGTTTGTAGATTACAGCAATGTTTTGTTGTGTCAAAATTTTTCCTATACAGTCAACATCATTAACGTAAGGCAGAAAAACTTCCAATTTCATTGGCACTTGTTCATCGCTATGGATTTGTGTGGATGTCTTAAGACTCTTTTTATCTCAGCGGCTGAAGAACTATTCTTGAGCACTGCACTGATGTGTTTTAATCCTGCATCAAGCAGCTCTGGTTTGCAGATGTTTCTTGCTCTACCTGGCAATGTTTTTAAAAGTTTTCCTGCCTTCTATCAAGGACATTACTGATTGTGTAGGGAAAGTTTTGACAAAATAGAACACTGCTGTAATCTACAAACCCATCTGGAAGATACCTGATCATCTAAAACTGGTCATGGATACTCGCAAACCACTGGAAAAAAAGCAGAAATTTATAGGGTTCTGTGTATTTGGGGAACATGTAGATGGGTTACTAAGCAATGAGCGGTGGAAAAAAAAAAAAAAAAAGACCAGAAGAGCACAAGAGCAACCATAGAAGGAGATACATTGATATATCAGATGTTGTGGAACATGCTTTTGCAGCCATTCATTTTGATAGGACTCAAGGTTGATACCATGAAAGGCAATACAATAAGGCCAAACAGATTGTTCAACATTTCAGGAATTTCAGTAGCAAGAAGGAGAGCATTATACTTATTGCCTTCTACATCCTCATGCTGAAGATGTGTACTAGTCTTCCACCATGTGGTGATAGCAATGGCAAACAACAGAAACCAACAAGGGCCTGTTCCATCCAAGTATTCCATTGTACATATGTTACTTAATGCAGTGACCATCATTTGAATTTAGCGCCATTCCCAGAGCACAAAGAAGCCAAGGGTTTCTAGTGTATGCTTCTCTTCTCTGTATGAGCTTCTATGGTGCAATTTGAGCAGAGTGTGAAAAAACATCTCTGTGAAAAGAATCTAGTGTGATGGTGGTACCTTTCTTTGTATTGTATGTGTGTGATTTCTGCAATATATTTATCAACAGTGATGATGTGCATGTTTTAATTCAAAATTGTGAGAAAAATGAGGGTAAGCTATAGGCAGGATGGGAAATATTCAATATGTATAATGGCCAAGAGGAAATAATAACAATGGGTGACAAAGAATGAAGTGCTCAGATTAAAAAGAGTTAAGACACAGGTGTAGCCTTTCACTCCTGCTGTCCTGTCTCTCTACATGGAAGAAGCAGTGATGGGAATAAAAGTGGGATTAAAATTCAAGGTGAAAAGACACCAGTGACATGATTCTCTAATGACACTGCTATCCTGAGTGAAAGTGAAGAACAATTATATGATCTGCTGAATTAAGTGAACAGTCTAATGAGTACAGAATATGGATTGAGAGTAAATCAAAGAAATATGAAAGTAATGAGAAATAGCAGAAATGAGAACAGCAAGAAACTTAACATAAGGATTGATGGTCACAAATTAGATGAAGTTAAGGAATTCTGATACCTAGGCAGCAGATAACCAATGACAGATGGAGAAAGGAGGACATCAAAAGCAGACTATCACTGACAAAAAGGGCATTTCTGGCCAAGAGAAGTCTACTGGTATCAAACATAGGCCTTAATTTGAGGAATAAATTTCTGAGAGTGTATGTTTGGGGCAGACCATTGTATGATAGTGAGAGATGGACTGTGGAAAAACCAGAACAGAAGAGAATTGAAGCATTTGAGATGCGGTGCTACAGACATATGCTATATATTAGGTGGACTGATAAAATAAGGAATGAGGAGGTTCTGTACAGAATCAGAGAGGAAAGGAATGTGTGCCAAACACCGACAAGAAGAAGGGACAGGATGATAGGACATCTATTAAGACATCAGGGAATGACTTCCATGATACTAAACGGAGCTGTAGAGGGCAAAAACTGTAGAGGAAGACAGATTTTGAGTACAGCCAGCAAGTAATTGAGGATGTAGGTTGCAAGTGCTACTCTGAGATGAAGCGTTTGGCACAGAAGAGGAATTTTGTGGCAGGCCACATCAAAGCAGACTTAAGATTGATGATGAAAAAAAAAAGCATGTTATGAGTGTGGTGACCATTTATCATGCCATAAATTAAACACATTAAGATAAGTGGAAAAACATACTGGGTAATAAGTTACAGCAATAAAAATAAGGTGGCCTAAGTATAATGGCAACTGTGTTGTGTTTTGATTGTGGCAGACACAGCGTATCATAAATTATAGTGATAAAGATAAGAGTGTCATAAATATACAAGCAGCCATGTTTTGACAGTGGCATTTACACTGGGTCAAGAACTATACTAATTAAGATAAAGGTCTGTTGTAAAAATATCCAGCTAACATGAGTTGTAACTTATAAAGATAAGGATAAAAAATTATAGTGATAAGCCCTAAATAAACAATATCCCCTCTGCAAGCAATGAAATAACTCCCCAGGGTATGAAATTAGATCTTAAATAAACCCAGAATTACAGCCAAAGTCATAAAAATTCCAATATCACGAAGGTTGCATGCTTGCCCCTGCTGTACAGTTGCCCCTGCTTGACACTGTGTCAGCTCCTGCTGAGCAGCCCAATGGCATACCTGAGGAACCTTTATACAATGGCGTGGAAAGAGCTCTAGGGGTTGACCAATAACAACTGCATTATGTCAGTTGTCACTCAGTCTGTTGGTGAACGTACTTCATTTTGAGTTCTTTCTTTAATAAGTGCAACATGCTAGTTTGATTTTGTTCTGCTGTATTACTTTTATTATGTTAATGATTAATGGAAAGTCTCATATAAAGATGTGAAACAAATACTAACAAAGAGATAGAGGGGCTGGCCAGTACTTACCTCAGCTCAGTACAGCCAATAGATAAAACAAAAAAAAAACAGAAAATTTACATTCCTAGCTTTCGGAACTTTGTTCCTTCATCAGGGAGGAGAGAGGGGAAAAAAGGGAAGAAGGGAAAGTGGATTTAGTTACCTGGGTTGTGAGTAACTAAATCCACTTTCCCTTCTTCCCTTTTTTCCCCTCTCTCCTCCCTGATGAAGGAACAAAGTTCCGAAAGCTAGGAATGTAAATTTTCTGTTCTGTTGTGTGTTATCTATCGGCTGTACTGAGCTTTTATTATGTTAACCAGTTTTTGGCTTACAAGGCCATCTACAGACATATTTTTGTTTTGCATCAGAGGTTTATGTCATCCTCATGATCTGTATGATAAAGTCAAGATCTCCATACATTAAGATGTTCAACATTCCAATGGTGGTCACTAGAGCACATGCAGAGATACTCCTTAGCACTCTCTTACTTTTCTGTGGAAGCCAAGTATCATGCATTGGATGCTTTTGACATGCTTGGCAATACCCACTCCTTCAACCTCCACAAACACCAGGTAAATTGAGTATCTCTGTCATCGTACCCTTCCTTTTCCCCTCCTCCCCCTTCAGCCATCCATTCATCCAACTGCCATCCATTGCTCCTGCCATCACCCCCCCCCCCCCCCCCCCAAGCCACCACAAACACACAGTGACAGACACCAAACTTGTCTGTCAGGAGGAGAACATTGGAAGAATGGCTGTCAGTAGGCCTCTATATTTGCACGAGAGAAAGAAATATTGTTGCTGAAGTACTCAAAATGTGCAGCCTTGTAACTTTACCCACAAGCCTCTCAGTGGTGTAGTCTTCAAGCATTTTGCTCTGTCAAGGAATAAGTGTCCAGAAGCTTTCATGTGATTTAACACATTGTGCACTAGCAATTGTAATAGGGACATGAGACTGCCAAGGGCTGAATCTGTGTGCTGGTTTGATGACTGTTGATTTGGTATACATGCCAGCTTTAATGTCTCTTTTGGATGATTCTCCACAGAAGTTCAGGTGAATCTGGAACTAGATTCTGACCCAGAGCAGGAAGTACAATCCAAAAATAAACTCAACACTGTTCATAAAATGATTTCCAGTGGTTGTAAAGAGAGATGGCAAGTGTCACATTCCTTCTGTTAGTTAACATGGCCCCATGCATCAGATCATGAGAAGCAATAAAGAAAAAAGCTTTATTATGTTAGATAATTAAGTATTTTACTGATAAAAGCATTTTAAATCTATAATGAATATCCTACTAGAGAATTCATTGCTAAAAGACACAGTTAGGGGAACTATGGCTAATATCGCACCATTTTTTTGGGTGTAATTTTGTTGTATTACTTTTATTGAGTTGCTTTGTTAATTTTTTAGCAACATGATTATTGCTGTCCCTTATCTGAAATAATTAAGTGAATATTTCATCTAATAAATAATTCAAAAATAATAAACCACACCAAATACATATAGGCGTTTGGAAAAAGGTATTCCTAATATAGCACCAGGTGTCTTCCTAATATTGCCCCATGCAATATTAGAGTTACTAGCTCTAACAATTTTAAAATAGAATTAAGGAATGAAAATAAATTAACTGAACATTTTAGAATATTATTATATTTAATTACATGTGCAGATACAGTTCTGTCACACAATTTCACATAGAAAAATATCATACACTACATACATTACACAAAGCTGGAATTTATGCTTCCAAACAGAAATCACAAATAAAGGTTTTATAGCCAGTACACTGTTCATTACACCACATACAACATTTAGTACAAGTTATCCATTTTTCTTTGAGCCTGTCAGTCATATAAAGCTGGTTACAGAAAGGACACTCACAATCATTTTCACTGTCTTTGTCATCTGTGGGCACTGTAAATCGTTTATCGGGATCTACATCTGATTCTGAGGATATCTCCAATAATGGCTTATGTGGGACATTCCTTTTCTTGGTTACAATAGTTTTCTTCCTGTGCATGATTTTTCCTTTTTATGTTATATAGTGAGTTGATTTTTTTTATCTATCAGCAAAAACAGTTTTTGCAACATTTTTATTTGATTTTTGAAATCTCTTCACTGAGTTTCATTTTATTTGGTGTACTTGCCAGAACAGTTGCTGGGCAGCTTGGTTATCATCTTCTCTTCAAATGAACTGTTTGGTCTTTCAGTTGTGGTGAGGGACTTATATCTGTTGGAAAAATGCTGTTGTCATTTGCAGATAGTGAGGAAGTTTCACACCTGGCTTGTCCTTGAACAATAAGTATACCACTCTTGTTTCAGGTGGTTGGGAGCCACTAGGTCCAGGCTGGGGCTCAAGTAGTTCCTGTCTGATGTGATTCATTTCAGCTGAATACCTGTGATTTTCCGCTGAATGATGGACAGAGTCTTGTGGGTTGTCTCACTGAGCAGTGGACATGGTAGAGTCAGCCACTGAAAATTCATGGTCTTGGGAAATGTTTCTGTGCAGTGGATACAACCCAGTTATTCTAAAACCATGTTCTGCTGTAGCTACTGTGGCTGACTTTCTGTGGGCTTAATCAAACAGCTCTGCAATCTGGAAATGACTCACCACTCCACCTGTATGATTTTTCAACCTGCTTTCTATTTCCTGTGCATAGTAAGTTTTAGGAGGAAATATGAATACTCTGTGAAGAGGTTGCATCTCATGAGAACAGTAAGCTGATAAGCTCACTATGTGTACACCACTTTTCCTAGCTGACCTGAGTAAAGGTAAGTTTCTTGTGTGTGAATGGTGGCCATCTGAGACCAGCATCATGGGGTCTTCCTTGATAGGTTTCACACTTTCTGAAAACTGGTCTTCAAATCATTTAAGGAAACTTTCAGATTCTATCCATGCTGATTTGTGTTAGACAGCCATGCTTGCATTTGGTGCCCCATCTAACAGTTCTGGATTTTGATTTTTTCATGAAAATACAGATAAAGGAGGTATAAAGTGACTTGTTGCACTCCTGAAATTGACAGCCGTTACTAACAATCCTCTCTCTGCTGACGATACAGAGCCAATTTGGCTTTTAGCTTTCAGTGTAAAACTTCCACTGTCTTATGCTATATAACTGTCTCATCACAACTGTAAAGTCTCTTAGGGTCAAAATTTATCTTCTGTAGAAGAGGTTTGTAAATGTCAAAAAACTGCTGAACATTTTCCCTGCTAAATCCTCTAATATGTTTCACTGATATTTGTTGAGGTTTTCTTAAACTAAGCTCTTGGTGTCTCCGCATATGTGAGTGGAGCCACTTCCAGCCAGCAATAGTTGTCTCTTTATTAGAAGGAATTCATACAGATTTTTTTTCTGCCGAGTCAAAAGACATCTTCTTCATAGCTTTTGCAGTTAAACCGTAAAATCTGGCCTCCATGTCCAAGCACTATTTGTCTAGGGATTGCTCTAGCTCAGTGTTAAGCACAGGTTTTCTCCCAAGTTTAACTGACACTAACTTATTTGAATCTAGACTTAACTTTGTTTTTAAAAGTTGATTTTGGAACGTCAAATTGCTTTGATGCATGTCCCAGGTCCGTCTCTCTATTCCTAACAGCAATGATAGCTCTTTTCATACTTCCCTCAGTCCACTGATTTCTCTTTTTAGGTGGCATCTGTAACAATATGTGATAACTTGTTGCAAGTACAGATAGAACAATGATATGTCAGAAATGGTATGCATAAAAAAGTGAGCCTATTATCACACAATGTGACATTAGAATGATCATAGAGCTGCAGTATTAGGTGCAAACCAACATTCCACTATGGCTGACTCTATTGTCATAACTAACAATACAAATGACAATATCCCGATGTCTTGTCAAGCTACATTATTTGTGGTTCTGTTTTATGCTGCACTTTTAAAAATAGCTTGCCTCTTAAAAGATTGATTACTGTACTTTTGGAATGTCAAAAACTTTTGCTGTGCACAAAACTTTTGAAACATTACACAAACTGAATGCTGCAGTACATCCAACTAAAGATGACACAGTACTGCAGAGTTGATGTTACATACCTGATTAACCTAATCCAGCCAGGTGGCAGAACCTACTTTGGGTTATTTAGAAGGTTACAACATTAGGCTGAGGTGCAATAATAGGCAGAGTTCCCATAATGAGGTACAATTCCTTAAGTTTTGGCTGTGTAATGAGTATTCTGTGAGGTTTCGGTGTTGCAGCCATAGGACATTGACATCTTGCCATATTTGGCTGGCAACTATTCAGCCATCTTCGGGTAAAGATGGCTGAATGATTCTTGTACAAAATTTTGTGGCAAGATGCCAATATCATCCAGGTGTAGCCCCAATATCACATGAAATTAATGTACGTTTTCAGTTGATTTCAGTGAATTGGTGTTCATTATAAAACAAAGTACAAAATTAATATAATAGAGGGAAATATTCCAAGTGGGAAAAATACATCTAAAAACAAAGATGATGTGACTTACCAAATGAAAGCGCTTTTGTTTGGTAAGTCACATCATCTTTGTTTTTAGATATATAAAGTACAAAATTATTTATGTTGAAGCAAAAATGTGAAGAATGAAACTGAGACTTAACAATATTATTACAAAAATTTACCTGAGTACATCACTATTGTATGTCTCATCTATTTGAATCTCTTCACATCCACTGGGGCATTGACAATAGATAGCATTTGTATCATTGCTGGATTTTGGCTTCAGCCTATGTAACTTTTCTGTCATGTGGTGACATAGCAGTCCCTCTATGTCACAGACATCCTTCTCCTCTGAAATGAAACAAAAACATATCATCTAATTGTGTTTCATACTTACTGACAAAGTAAGCGATCACAGACCTTGTTCATAATTGTGAAGATGTATGGGATGATGTCACAGAGAGCATTGCCTTTGAAAGTGTAAGAGCTGTTAATATTGTAATTATTTTGATGTTTTTTGTTGTTGATACTATCTTGTCTAATACTTCATTATTATTACTCCATTTGTAAATTAGACAACAGTGTGTTTGTTAATGAAATGTTTTAAAAAATTAAATGAATCACAAGTATACAAGTAGTGTTTACGTCTTCTGGACCAATAGAATGCACCAACTCCATAGTGCACCTCCTGTTCTATCAACTTTATCAAATGACAGCTGGATATCAGAATTCTGTAAAGGCAAACCAATGGCAATCCATTGTTATTGTTTTTTCCATCTTCAGCTTACTGCAACTTGAGAGTTTTTTCACCAGATGCATTTTGCTTTTATTTCGAAGCATCTTCAGTGATGACTGACATTTTTTCTCTTGTTTACATGTTCTGAAGTCCACTACTTTTTCTCTAATTGTTGACAGAGCCTGAACTTGAATAAAACTTGGTTGCAGTGTGTTAGCAGTTAACAAGTACTATCGGAATATTTTTATTTGAAATGTTTGTGGTTTTTGGACATAAGCATATCTGGTTACAAGATGGTACTGTATAGTAATTCTTCTTTGCAAATGGTTCCTAAATGTCAAGTCCCTGGGGACACAACCAGGCTTAACGAATTTTCCCCCATATCAATAGAGTTAATTACTAAATGACAGTGTCTAGTATGTTTGAGTGAAACAGTATTTAGTTTTATTGGTTCCACCATCTATGACATACAGCAAAGCATGAATCGTGTAACTAGTACTAAGATAACAGTCATGCAAGGATAACACTGTTAGAATGTTGTAAAACAACATTTAAAAGTGTGAAAAGCTCACTTGCTCAAATTCTTATGTTATTGGATCTTGGATGGGATTAGGTCTTTATCACTAAGCTGTATTACTAAATGTGAGTAGTATTTCCACATTTAGACTGAATATCCATTAAGAGCATTAAAATATTTTGTGTCATTAGAAGAAACTCTTTCATTTTGGATAAAAATAAAATATGAATTTCATTCAGTGCAAGTGAGATAACTAAATACGGAAGCTTTTTGTTTGGTTCGTGATTATTTTAAAAGCCATTTTGTGTATAATTACTACTCGCATATTACAGCCATTAGAACCTCTAGTCATTTATTTTTCTTGTAGTCCAATAAATTTTTGACTGATATTATTACAAAAGTAAATTTAATTTCTTTTCATAGTCAAGTAAATACCAAACAATAATTTCCAGGCTAGGTGTGCGCCATAGCTATTTCATAGTTTGATGGAAGGTAATAGTATTATTATCACTCCTGACTACCGTGAAAGTAATTGAGATTAATCCAAATATATAATCTGGCCACAGTTTTCTTATAATCTTATCAACATAGATAGAGTTCAAACAAATAATTTTGCATAACATTGCATACTTCTTGATGATCATATTCAGAATATAAATTTAATTTGTCATAATTGAAGGTGGTAATGTCATAAGTGCCAGGATGTTTCAGAAACTACAACAGTACCAGTAAAAAAACAAACAACTTTTTCCAATTACTAACTGATGAAGAGACAGCAGTTGCAGGGTATAAAACCACTCTACAAAAATACTAGAAACTTTCAAAATATTCACTTGTTTCCTTCAAATATTTTGAAGAAAGTGGTTTACGTAATATAAATGTTCCTTGTGACTGGGGCAGAAATATTCAACAACTAGCTGAGTATCTGGCATTGCCCTGGTATGTATTTATTTCAGTTGTATTAATCTATCTCCTCCTTTACCCTTTCTCTGTCCATTTCCTCTGCCCCCTCTCTGTCCACCTCCTTCTGCCCCTTCTCTCTGTCCACCTCTTCCACACCCACTCCCTGTTCATCTCCTTCTCATCCTCTCTCTACCCTTCTCCATTCTTTCCCTTTTATGTCCATCTCCTCTTCTCCACTCTGCCTGCCCATATCCTTCTCTTCCCCTTTCTCTGTCCATCTCCTCCTCCACCCCTCTTCATGTCCTTTTTCCCCTCATACCTCTTGAACTATATGCCATACAATGATACAATTTTTTTAGGTACATTCAGTAGCATATGTGGATATCATCTGCTAAATGTGTTGCAAATAGAGTTAATAACAATGAAGCAATACATATAAAAGTCATGACGTCATGCGTGATGTGACAGTTCTACTGAATGAACATCAAAAATTTAGTATCCAATAAACTTTTTTCCTTTCATCTTTTTGTAGGGCTTGTTAGCAAGAAAAAGTTTCATTAAGTTTTGAAATTATATGTAAAGTTTGTATCAAGTCACTAAGTTCTCTTGTTCTCAAATACTGGATACGGCGTATAGTAGCTATACATTATTTAATATGTAGCTACATTGTGCAACAAATAGTGCAGAAGTACGGAATAAACACACAACAGCAGTCCTGTTTAGTCTTATTCCACTACAGATGAAATAATAAGCTTCAGGACAATATAATGAAATATTTTTCTAATCAGAATTACAAGACTAAAGATAAAACATCAAATTCAATGAAACAAAAGAATAATCCAACTCTCAAATACTAAATGAGCTGTAACTTTAGAAGTTACAAGGAATAAAATGTCAATGTGGACTAAGTGCTCCTTACTCACATGATGGCACCTCCCACGGATACTCCCTGCAGTATTGTTATACTCTGAGGCTGTATGGTAATTTGTAGGTTATTTGTCAGTCCGTGTTAGAATATCTCACTGGAGTCGGTGTCTTCTCCCTCTAGCACACCTCGTGTGTTAGAGATGGTGGGCTGTCATCCTGTGTTGTCACCACTTCTTGTCCAAGTGGCTGTGCGGATGCCATCTCTTTCTGTTGCTGATGAACTGTGTCATCATCTGGCAACAGCATGTGTGCTGGTTTCACTTTGTCTAGTGAGATGGTTTGCTGTTTTCCATTGATTACTGTCTATATTGTACATTCACCTCTTGTTATTACCGTATAGCGAGCAGAATATGATAGTTGCAGTGGCAGTCATATTGCATCCGTCCATAATCATACATGAGAGCAAGAACCTAGATATTTATGTGCAAACATTTAGCATATGATATGCCACTTACCCTTTGTTGGGCAGAGGTTAGACATACGTTTACGCACCAACTGCAGGACAGGTGGCATACTGATCATTGTTTCTTCCGGTGGTGCAGCAAAAAACTCCAGTCTAGTACTTCCCAATTAACTCTGCTGTGGAAGCTTATAACTCTGTTTTACAAGCAGTCCTGAGGCCCCACAACACCAGCAGCAATGCCATGTTGTTGCACATCAGGAAAGCCTTCAAAGTCCTATGCCGCTACTCAGCTACACAGTTACTTGCTGGGTGGTAGGCAGTTGTGCAGTGATGTCCAAATCCACACAGTTTGGCTAGTTCCAAAAATAATGTCGATTAAAACTGGCAACCTATAACTACAATGCAAAGGATATTTGAACCATATGACTCAGGTAGATAAGAATGCTTGTACCCTTGTTTACACTGATGTATCTGCAACTGGCACTGCTCCTACTCTTCTGAAGGCATCAGTGGCCCACAATGTCCAGATGGACATGAACGAATCGTTCGATAGTCTGCGTGAACTCTCCTACTGGATTGTGAATGTGCTGACTGACATTACATCTCTGGCACACCAAGCACGCCTTTGCCTACCTCCCACAATCCCTCTTAATGCTCGGCCACACATAGTGGTCCATTATAAATTTGATGCTGGCTTTTGCACTTCAATGGGCTACTCCATGAACACTGTCAAAGATAGTCTTCCGTAATTCATCAGAAATGTAAGGTCTAGACTCAGCTCACAATAACTCACAACAAAGGCTGACCTATTCCACTGCTGGCCATACTTGCTGAAGCTTCAGTCCGATAGTGTCGTCCTGCAGGACGTGTTGTAGTTGTTGATCAGTGGCCTGTGTTGCTGCCAATTCTTGATAATCAGTGGTCTGGGACATGTTTCCTACATTGGACCAATAATTAATTGGATGCGAGGTTTCCAACAGTCAGATTTGTCATGGGGAGTAGCTGTCCTTCAATTTACTGAATGTGAATGTTATCGGTTTGTGGCAGTGGTAAATACGGAAAAACCTCAAGGAGGGGGCACTAAAGATATCTTCAGCTACCTTTACTTTTACTGTAGTAAAAAGTAACCAGTTGCAAATTTTAGGAGAGTTTTGTTTAAACTGATTACACACACATACAAGACAATGCCATCTTATGATATAAAAAAGTTACAGTTGTTGTTCTCTTCCTTAAATGATGAATTCTATGTGCCTATTCTTCCTGTCAAATAGGATAATTACATCATCAATAGGACAATCAACATCATGGTGAGCTAAGCCATTAAGTCATTCCTCCTTCATTATTGACCTCAGCCGTGTCTTTGTAAGCCGCATTGTTGAAAAACTTCTTTCTACCCTAGCAATAGATGCAGATAGACAAGTAAATATTTTGTACAGCATGTACAAAGTAGGATAATAAGATCTGGGACAAACAGACAACACTTGCATAACAGTCACGATCATTAAGGGCGTTTACGATAGTTTGCTTGTACTGAGAATCTTTCCCATTAGTCTCTTTTTAATCACAAAGAGTGATTCTTCTTCAATAGGACTTTTTACTTATTCATTCTGCAGTCTTAATATTTCTGCTCCTGAATGTAAACTAGCTTCCTATTTGGCACGCAACTCTTGCGAGGCCAATTGAGGAGCTACTTGACTGAGAAGCAGTGGCCAGGGGACCGGTGTGCTGCCCACATGCCCCTCCATATCCGCATTCAGTGACGTCTGTACGCTGAGGATGACAGGCGGTCCATCAGTACTGTTAGGGTCTTCAGAGACCTGTTCAGATGGAGATTAGTTAAGTTCTTCATGTATTAGGTATCTATGTGTCAGACAGAAACATATAAACTACGAAGACGTGGATGCGCATGCTACATAGGAAAGTACAGCTACTTGATAACTCAGTTCAGTTGAGTTGACTGATGAAAGAAAGGAACAAATAGCGTGCAGGCTGACTGGTGGGGACGGCATGGGTGGCAATGCGGGTGGCCCCGCAAAGGGGGGTTTGCGCCCCGCACGCAGCCCATATGTATCCGTCACTGGTGTGTGGTCGGCATAAATTGTGAAAGCCGTGCCCCCTATCTAAGGACAAAAATAATGACAGCTTCATAAATTACCAGGAGCTCTCTATGGTATGTGCTCCACTTCATATATTCTGCTTCGAGTTTACATAAAACAAATGTTGCCCAACCTCATTCGCATATCACTGAACTACCCTTCTTCAGTTTAAATGTTCGATTCCACGTAAATTTCAGCATGACTAGTTTTTATGCTTCAATTATATATTCCACATCTAAAGACAATTTTCATTTATTTGATCAAGAACACACTATTTTTCTGACGATGTAATTTTATTTTTCATATCGATCCATTTAGCAACATAGAGCTTGAACCATGAAGATTAGTAATCACAGCTATTAGCCTTAATGAATCAAAAAACATTTTATAGTAAAACTAAAGTTGTTAAGCTTTAGTTTTCATGTAAACAAAACTTCTGTTTTAATTTTTAATTTTTAAAAATTTGTCATCGCTAATTCACTATTGCTAATATCGGCAATTGTATGAAAACAGGAAGCTGATAGTTTTTATATTGTCAAAACTTGCAACCTGTAATATCACAACCCTTTTGAGATCCTGTATTCTCTCCCAGTCTTATCCCACTCTCCTAAAGAGGGCATATGTGTAATATCAGTAATTTACTCCAATTTAAACTGCTGATTTGATTTTGTCTTTTCTGGTTATCTGGATTTGAGTACACTGAAGATTTCTTTTGTAGCAGATTATAATTTGCACTAATTTAAGCTACTGTTTGGACATTGTGTACATTGGGCCTCACCAGTATGCACAACAAAGGAAACATGTTGGATTAAAAGTTAATGCACTATAACAAATTTCTACATAATACAAACTTCAGTCATGTGGTAGTAATAATTTTGCTATTGTAATTATGGAGTAATTAACAATTAAAGTTCCAATATTTCTAGTCATCAAGAGACAGCTACTTTTATGTTTTCAAGCTAAAAAGTTGTTTAAATCCCTAATAGAAATATGACATGATGATTTTTCAATCAGAATTAAGCATACTCATATTTTAATTGATATTAGTTAATGGAACTGTGATTACAATTATGTAGGAATATAAAGTTTAGCTCTTACAAAATTTAATTAACTGAATCTAGGTCTTTCATTCCATAAAACTAATCACTCTGTTTACCTGTAAATGATATGGTGATCATTCTCTAAGTAAGTAAAATGATGTATACAAACTAATGAAATACATTGTTGCAGTAATAAAAAATAATTTATAATATTAATAGAAATGGAGTCTTTCCTGACTTTGTATGGAATTATTCACTTTTAATTCATGTAAATTTCTATGCAATTTGTGAAGATGTATCTAAAAGTTTTAATTGTATAAATCTAAAAATTTAATATGTAACAATGTCAGAAGTCATATAAATAGAGGTGATTTGCACACCGCCATTAGTCAATCTGAAGTCAGTCTTATGTCAGTCATGAGACAGTGTTAAGTCAGTTTTACACTTCTAGTGTGTGAAATAAAAATCTTTGTGGACAAGAAATACTGGAACTTATTTCAACCATTGAAAAATTCCTTTATGGCAATGTAGTAACATTAAGATGAACCTATGGCAGCATTAAGAAGCAGCACCACGGATTACACAAGATACATATTATTTATTTGATGGAGGATAGCCATATTATGATGTGACATATTGTTTTTCTTGTGTTAAGCAATGATACGCATCCCAAACTTCACCACGCAAAAACATTTTTGCTCCATTACATGACAAACCTTCATTATTAATTATTAGGGCAGAAATCTTTGTATAAATAGTTATTTCCAAAAAAAACATTATGTAAATTATACCTGAAATTGCAATTAACACAGTCATAATAAAATTTAGTTAAACTACATTCTGTTCTAGAACAATATGGAAGTCATGTAAGCAATACTTATAGAAATTGTAGACACCAAAGTAACTATCAACTTCTTTCTTTTATATTAAAATGTTGCACAATGCATTTTCTTAACAAGTGTGCTGTAGAAAGTGTCAAGAATATATGAATTAATGCTGATGATGTTAAAAAGTAAGAATATTCCAGATGCTTTTACTGAAATAAGTGTGTGTGTGTGTGTGTGTGTGTGTTGTGTGTGTGTGTGTGTGTGTGTGTTGTCCTTAGCATAAGTTAGTCTAAACTGGATTAAGTAATGTGTAAGCTTAGGGATCGATGACCTCAGCAGTTTGGTCCCATAAGAGCTTACCACAAACTTCCAAAAAAATGTACCTTGAACCTATTAATTGGAAGGCATAAACATAACTAACACCCTAGAGAATGAGACAGCCACACCAAGATAAGTAGCATTTATTTGCTAATATAATGTTTCTGCCATTATGAAACTATATAAACATTGACAACACTAGAATAGTTAGTTCAATGTAGGATATTTAATTTGTATGAACATTTTGATAGTAAGGGATATGGAACATGTTAGTGTGATACTAGGCGTGCTAACAGAACTGCCATCTGTAAATCTATCTTCACTTGCTCGAATGCTTTTCACATTTCTGTGGGTGACTGTAGCAGCCATCAGCCCCTCGCGCTCTTTCCCAGCAGTGCTGCTGTCAACAGTGCTTGGACCTCAGCAGATCCTGGCAGGCACTACCAATAGAAATATATCGCCCCTAAAAATTTTCTGAGCTGTATTGATTAGGTGGTCAAGGTATTTCTTCAATTAAATCTATCTTGACTCTAAGGGAGTGTATTGCTTTTGTCGATGGCACCTGCCCCTGGAATGTCACTTGCTGTTGTGGGAGTGTGCATTTCGCCTCATTGATCACTATGCCAAATTTGTTAATTGACTCAAAAATGTCAATGAGGTGCTCTTCGTGCAGCTCCGTCAACTCTTGAAATATTACTGTATCTCATTGCCCTATCAGAACCCCTTAAAGAGCATTAAAGATAAACACCAGTGCTAATAGCCTGATTGTAAAGTGACCTGTTTCCAAATTACATACAAAAATAACCACTATATCAGAATACATATAATTCGAAAATGATGCTTTGCTGATTAACATTGTTCTTATGTGAAAAACAAAATATAAATGTGAAATTAATACTGTAACTAATTGAAAGAAATGTAGCACACGGTCAGGATGTACCAGTAAACCTATCATTATAAAATTACTACAGCAAATTAAATAGAACATATAAATAAAGCATGTTAATTGAATCTACGATATATGTTAGCACTAAAATTCAGGCACTAGTTGATTTGTTACCTGTAACATAATTAGTCAGAAAATGTTATATTAACTCGTAACTAAGTTGAAAATAGGTTCACCTTTTTCAGCACTGAGATTGTAAATTTTTAGCTATGTGTATCTCATATTCAGTTTAACTTTTAATTGTGATTTTACATAAAATTGTAATTTTCATTGTCTGTAATTGTTAACAAAAGTATAAATAGAGGTCACACAGGTGCCTTGGGGCACTCGTTTTTTGGCTAGGGTTGCGAGCAAATGTATTGTAGGCTCACTGGTTTGTTGACTGTTGTGAACTCTGTGTCGTTTGATGTCAACTTTGGGTACATGTGATGTAACCGGTACAGTTCACCAGGCTCGGACACCAGAGTCCTGGAAATATATTGGTGTTAAAACTGCACTGTACTTCGGAATTTATTTGGGAGTCTTCCACAATCCTTTTCATAGGCTGCACAGCGACGAGACGAATCCAGGAAATTTACAACACCCCGAGAACTAAACAACTCTCACTGTTGGTAGAATTGTCGTGAAAACAACAACACATTGACTGGGCATTTCACTCAAAAGTCAAAACATTTGCAATGCAGAGGTGGGAAAATACAAACATCTCAACGTGGTGGAGGTGCTGGGAGCAAGTGGAAGACTGTGAAGAGGACGACTCACAAGAATTCCATGTACAAGAGGCAGGAACCATAATCTTGTATGTTGCAGACTGCGCCACGGACGTCGCCAGGAGCAAAAGTGATATTCTGGAATGACATCGGGAATGAATCAGATAAGTACCTCTTTTAATTGTGTGCTACAATTTTCTGTTTTTGTTTCATTGTATGCATGTGACAATTTCACTTGATAGGCAGGAAAGTGTTTTGTCTAGTGTCTAGCCACTTTGATTAAAATGAGCGAAACTCAGTTAAATCAAATAGGCATGACCACGCTGTCAGGTCATCAATTTCATGCTTCTACTCCAAATGTACACTTAAACAGTGAAGCAAATTCCGCGAGCAGTAGTTCGCCTTTTCATGGTTTTTCGGGAGCAAATCAGCAACTGAATTTAATTGATCAGATATCTCAATTGTTGAATAACAAACTAGAACAACTGGTAACTCAAAATAACCAGTTAGGTAGCAACATTAAAGAGGTCACAGAAAATCTGGACCAACATTTAAAATCATTGAGAGAAGAAATCAACGCAACAAATAACAAAGTACAAATTGTTGCATGTGACATAGAAAGGGTAGAAACCAAAGTTGACTGTTTGGAGGCTTTCACAATCTCCGAATTTAAAGAAACAAACAAAAGCATTGAATTAGTTAATGAACATGTGAAAAACACGGAGGTAGTTGTTTTAAATGAATTAGTGAACTGAAAAGATGAGTTAAAAACGTTGCAGGAACTCATTGTTTCAGAAAAAGAATTGGTAGGGGAAAGATTGAAATTAAATTCTGAAGTTGTTTCTGATTAGATATCTCGTATTGACAAGAAAGTAGAAAGTGTAACAATAGAACTGCAAACATTCAGCTCTGAAGTTTCAAAATTGCAAAATAATATAATGCCCAATTTTGATTCGAACCAGATGTTTGTGCATAATTGTAACAATTTTAGTTTAAAATGTTACCCAGGTGATGTGAAATTGCATCTGGTTGACTTTGTGCATTAGTGCAAAGACAGTTTCCAACCTAACATGCCGGAGTCTGCTAAAGTTAAATTTGCGAAACGTTTTTTGGATGGTGAAGCCCTTACATGGGCGAACCAAAACAATGATACAAATACTACATCTTTTGCTGATTTTGAACACCAATTCTTGACAAAGTTTTGGTCAGAAAACAAACAGGCAAGAATAAAATCTGAATTTCTTAATGGTAGCAAATATCACACAGGTCTTGCAATGAGCATGCGAGAATTTTGTGAAAAACAAGTAAAGACATTGTCACATTTGAGCAAACCTTTGGACGAACTGATACAGATTGAGACACTGAAACGGCGCCTATCCCACCGTTTTCAGTGGTGACTTGTATATGGACCAGATGACAGTGTTGGCGAATTTTTACGTCATGTAGACAAAATTGACCGTGCATGGCAGAATGATGACAGACAGTACAATCAAAACCTCAGAAACACTCACAATAGGAATGGGGGGGTCACAACAATATAATGGACACAGAAATAATAACTGGCATGGTAACCAAAACAGTAGTTACAACAGACATGAAAACCATCAAGAACAGAGAAACAGTAACCAGCTTCACAACAGAAATTCCAACCAGGGAAACAGGTAACCACCTCGTTGGGAGCCTGTCAATTTGGGGTGTATAGTTATGGCACAAACCAGGCAAATAGGAGGTTAAAGAGACAGAAACGTAAAAGCAATCATAAATGTAATGTAAATAGGGACTACTACTTAGATGATACTAGTTATAAGCAAAACTTTTGGGATCACATGTTGAGTGAATTGAATAATGCACATACTCAAGCAGGACCACAGTTTGAACTTAATGAACATGACTTAGCATTAATTGGTGACACATTAACATCTGATGTAGACATAACTTATGATATGTATGGTATCACTAGCTTGTTTTCTGATGAAGGTAAGGATAATGAGGTATCTATGTTAGTAGAAATTGGTAGCCAAAATGAGGAAATAACACCTGACTTAGATAATGAAACAGGTAGCGATTTCAGTAGTGTAACTTCAGATGTCGAACACTTAGTAGTTAAGGCAGATGTGCATGCAGAGGCATCACACACAGATTATTTTGATGATGATTTTGATAAAGATAATGTTGTGAAGGATGATGCATTTGATGATATATGTACACAAGAGAAATTAGATGGCATTATTAATGTTGAAGTTATTGATAATGGTGTTGCAACTGAAAGTAACTCTGAATGCGAAGTTGGTTCACGTGAAGATATTAAGAGTGCAAACAATGTATTGGTACCAATTTGTATAAAAGAAATCTTAAGTAAATCTACTAATAAGAAGGAACAAGCTAAGTTGATATGTGAGAAGATTTTGGAATCTATTATCAGTGAAAATGAAGTTTGTTTAGAAAATAATAAGGAAAGTGAAGTCATCAAATCAGATCCATCCATGAAAGATAATTTTAAGTCTAGTGAAAGTAAGGTATCTGTCTCATGTGTATTTGATTCCAGTCATAATGACACTCAATCTTATGTTGATTCTGACATTGAAACCTGTAGTGAAGAAGTATGTAACAACATCAATACAACTGAATTAGAAAGTGACTTGTTGGCAGAGAACGTGAATAGTGACCCAAACATTACCTTAGGTAGTCCTTATGTAGAAATATGTATTAACAACTGGTCAGGACTTTGTTTGATTGACACTGGCAGTTCCATTAGTAGTATCTCAGACAAGTTGAGGAACAGAATGAAAGACATGGAAAGTTACATCTAATTTCCAATCACAGGTGTACGGATTAAAGGTGCCACTGGCAAGTTTAGTAAGTTAATAAATAAACAAGCTTTAATTACATTTTCTGTTGGCAACATTAATTTTGAACATGGTTGTTTAGTTATTCCAGACCTCAATGAGCAAATGATTTTAGGGATGGACTGGATAGTTAAAGCAAAGGTGAGTTTTGATTGGCAAAATTCAGAATTACTGTTCACTGAATCAAAGACCAGTATTCAAGGAAAAGTAGTAATCCAGTTAAATTCAAGTACAAGCAGTAGTAACCATATTAGGGAAACAGTTTATCCAGAGTGTAGCCATTACATGGAGGAAGAGGAAAATAGGGATCACAATAACCAGAATTTGGTTGATGATAGTTACTCTCTAACCATATCACAAAAGGTAAAAGAAGCAAATGACTTGACAGTCTGAAAAGCAGGAATTGGAAAATGTTATCTGGAAAAACTGTAATATTTTTAGTGATCAACCTATTAGGGTCAAAGATTATGAATGTCATTTGAAGTTAAAGCCACATGAACCCTTTTTCATTAAGCCTTATGGGGTACCCATCTGTAAAAGGAAAGAAGTGGAGAGGGAACTCCAGAAAATGCAAAAATGGAGAATAATAGAGAGAAGTCACAGTCCATATAACAGCCCGATGGTCTGTATTTCAAAAAGGATGGTGGTGTTATAGAAAGAGAAACAGATCATCCTGAACCCATAGAGGAAGTCCTGTACAAATTCAATGACAAAATATTTTTCTAGCCTGGATTTGACCTCAGGTTTTCATCAAATCACATTAGCACAGGATTCAAGCAGTACACAGCCTTTTTATATAATGGTAAATGTTTTCATTATTGTGTTGTTCCATTTGGGCTGAATGTGCCTGTAGCCAAGTTTATTTGAGCTTAGGATCATGTGATTGGAAGTGAACTACTATCTAAACTAATTATTTACGTGGATGATATATTAATAACCAGCCAAACCTGGGAGGAACACCTTGATACTTTGTACAAGTTAGCCAATAAGTTCAGACAAGGCAGTATGACCCTTAAATTAAGTAAATGCAAATTTGGAGTATCAGACTTGAAGTTTTTAGGCCATATAATTAACAGAGAAGGCTTTCTACCTGACAGTGATAAAATTTCTGCAATTGTCCAGTTTCCATGTCCAAAGAACAAGAAACGGCTGAGGTCATTTTATGGCCAATGCAATTTTTATCGTAAGTATGTCAGCATCCATGCTTTAAATGCACTGTGTTTGAGAGAGCTATTAAAAAAGAACACCATATGGGAATGGACAGATCAGTGTCAAGCAGCATTCAATGAGATCAAACAACAACTAAATAACAGTCAATCACTCCACAGACCTGACCTTTCACTACCATTTTGCCTGATGACAGATAGTTCAGATTACGGATTGGGTGTACATTTGTTTCAACAGAAGGAAATTGATCAAAAAATAGAACATCTTTCAATCCGTTTTGCCAGCTGAGGTCTGCAGAAACATGAACGTAATTACATAGTGACTGAGAAGGAACTACTTGCCATTGTATGGGGTTTCACTAAATACAGGAACTATCTAGCAGGCCATAAAGTCATAGTTTTCACAGATCACAAAGCTCCATGTCATATTCAAGACTGTAAACTTTTCAATCGTAGATTAACCAGGTGGGCCATATTTTTACAACAATTTGATTATAGCATTCAGTATATAAAAGGGGATCAGAATATAATTGCTGATGCTTTGTCTAGATTACCTGTGGGGGGTGGTCAGGAAGAAGAACTATTGGATAACAAAGTGTTTAAAATAATGTACATGAGAGGGATTAAGGGTGAAAAGGAAATTACTAACATTTGCAGTCAGCTTAGGGGATACCAGTACCAGGATGATGATTTGAAACTTGTGAAAAGCCTTATTGGTAAAAAGGGTTATGAAAAGTTTGGCATGTATTATCAAAACTTTAAAGGTATTTTATTCAGGAGACATAACACTGACTCTGACATCTGGAAGGTTTGTTGGCCTATACAATGTGTTGATGTTTCAATTAAGTACACACATGAGAGCTATCGACACTGTGGAATCATGAAATGCACTGACAAACTTAAGGAAAATGTCTATTTTAATAATATGTTTAGAAGAGTAAGACAGGTTATACAAAAATGTGATCGGTATCAAAGAGTAAAAGTCACAAATCAGAAAGACCAAGGTTATTTACAGAGTATTGTGCCAAAAGGCAAATTGGAACTGATAGGAATTTATTTGTTTGGTCAATTGCCTAGAACTGAAGAGGGTTATACATATTTGTTTGTAGTTGTTGACTTATTCACTAAACTAGTAAAATTGTATCCACTAAAGAAGGCAACAAGCAGGAAAATTTTAAACTGTTTCTGCAATGATTACTTCACACAGATTGGAAAACCAAAAGCCATACTTTCAGACAATGGGAGCCAATTTACATCTAACGTTTGGAAAGATTTCATGAAAGATGAAGACATTAAGCACGTTCTTATTTCCGTATATTCTCCGTCTTGCAACCCAACTGAGCGCTATATGCATAAAATAGGCAGGCTTTGTAGAACTTACTGCTCTAAAGATCGTACAAATTGGTCAAGTTACATATGTAATTTTGAAGATGTTTTGAACACCTTACAACATACAACAACTGGCTTTAGGCCTTATGAAGTCCATTTTAACAAACACCCACCAAACATCTTGTATGAACTGATAAATTTTCCTGTCTGTAATGAGTTAACACCGGACGAGAGAATGGAAATAGTAAAGAAAAATATTGAAACACACTGTGCCAAGAGAAAGTTGTGTACACACGAGAGAGATGTTGAAATTGCTATGAATTGTTGAGGATTGTCTTGAAATAAGGTAAATGATTCAAAAAGAAAGTTTACACTGTACAATGTAGGTGATCTAGTCTTAACCAAAAGTTATGAGAAATCCAAGACAATCAATAGAGAGATCAAGAAATTTTTCGATATTTACATTGGTCCATTTGAAGTTTATGAAAAACCACATCCAAATGCCTACCGACTTATCTATCCCAAATCAAAAAAGCTATTTGGTTTAAGAAATGTCACTCAGTTGAAACCTTATATGCAATAATTGCAATCCCTCAGGGGGGGTACACAATCTTTGAGTACTATGCATGTGGCTTATGCAAGGTGCCCCAGCTAATGTGACATTTTCTTCTCGAAAACACTGATGCCACATTCTACAATACCTTTCTGACACACAAACTTCCGACAATACATATGTCAACTTTTTGTACCTATGTTTGCTTATATTTGTTATGTAAGATATTTTCATGTGATTTAATTTGTAGTATAAGATACATTTTGTTTTGATTGAGTAATCTGCATCATCAGATATATTGATAATTTGACATTTACATCCTACCAATTGTGACTATTACTGATATGTGAGGACTATGATTTGAACTTACGTTGCCAGGAAAAACGAATATGTATTTTCTAGTGAGGAACAGTTACACATCTTTACAGACAACAGACCATACTGTATTTATAGCAGCTTATCCAGAAATGAAAGGTGAATTGTGTGAAGATACACTAAGCTTATCAACACATACTTAAAGATTTTATGGTACATTTGTGCAGTTAAAAAGAACTATATACATCTTTTCACTGTTTTTTTTTATCTTATATATATTATTCACATGGAAGGAATTACTATGTTTTGCTTCTCATACCATTATATGATTAACAATTGAATTGATATGTTACTATATATAAGATCACATGAGATGTTGAAAGACGTTATGATTTATGAAAGGGTTGAAGTGATTTGTTAAGAAGGGATTATCACCATGATATACTATATACATGTTTCACTCAGTTATGTACACACGAGAGAGATGTTGAAATTGCTATGAATTGTTGAGGATTGTCTTGAAATAAGGTAAGCGAGTTTGTGATTTGCATTTGTATTAAGGATTTGAGGTTGCTGACTCATCCCTGTTTCTGATTCACATGAACTGATGTTTACCGTTTATTGATGGAAGATGGTTTGATTTAATATTGCATTTTCATAGGGGTATTTGGATGAGGATGATGATGATAATGATGATGATGAGTTTAGGTTATATGATATGCAATGCTGCTGAGGTGGTTCAGTGGTATTCAACCCTCATTTATTAATGGTTTTGATGATTAGTTTAATTGAGAGGATTATGATGATGATGATACTGTGCAGTCACACACAACGAAACTTATGAATGATTTGAATCACATGAAGTAGAACTCTTATACATTTTGATTGAAGGAAATGCTGATGTGAAATTACAATTGAGAGTTATTTTTGAACAACTATGACAACACATAGCACACAAATCACATTGAAAAACTGTTATTTTACATTAGTCACATCTCACAAGACACAATCTGGAGACTACTTTGGTATTGAGGGTTAGGAAATGACAACTTTAATAGACAGACTGAGGACTTTGATGAAATGAAATATAAGATGCCACGTGACAAGGTTCTGGATTTTTTTTACAGAATCTCCTTACTGCAAGGTCGCTAACTATAGCACAATTACATTTTCACTTGCTTAAGTGTATCTTGCCACTTTCAGGAATTTTATTGACATAATACTTATTTTGTGACAATTTATGAAATCTTGAAGCTGTTTCGCAGTGTTAATTTGATCTGACTTTCTGGATGTCTGCTAAACATTTTGAAACATTATTGCATTTGATGTACAAAGCCAAGAAATATTGACTATACGTAGTATATTCAGATACTTGTGACAACAACCCGGATTGGATATAAATGAACAGTTTCTATACCGTCACAATATAAATATACAAATATAATTTTGAATATTCATGTTTGATAAGATTTGTAAAATATTTTATGGTATTGCAAACTGTTAGGATAAATTTTATTCTTCTGTCTTTTATATGATGATATTATTCTAGAACATGTCATATGGACACTTTAAAAGTGCAACGTAATCAATCCAATCAAATTTGTGATTTGTTAGCTTAGTTGTGTTTGAGTGTTTGAAGGAGGGAAAATTAATGGACGCTCTAGAAGTGATAATTTCGGAAAAACATTGATTCAGAAAATTTGACATAAATATTGATTTTGTAAAAGTTTGGAAATTTCTTTGTAATCTCATATTTCCAATTCTTGTTTTCTTGATCTATATGTTTGTAGCTATTTGGAAAATTTATCTGTATGTAAATTTGCATGATTCAATTTTGTACCTTTTAAGATATATGCAGTTTGTGTTATTTTGTCCAACTAGTACTGTATCACATCAATCACACTAATATTTCTGTGAGAAGAGTTTCATCTATCAGGCTAGGCAAAACTCTTCGGGGGGTATTGAAATATTACTGTATCTCATTGCCATATCAGAACCCCTCGGAGAGCATTAACGATAAACACCAGTCCTAATTGCCTAATTGTAAAGTTACCTGTTTCCAAATTACATACAAAAATAACCACTATTTCAGTATACATATAATTCAAAAATTTAGCTTTGCTGATTAACATTGATCTTATGTGAAAAACACAATATAAATGTGAAATTAGTACTGTAACTAATCGAAAGAAATGTACCACATGGTCAGGATGCACCAGTAAACCTATCATTATAAAATTACTACAGCAAATTAAATAGAACATATAAATAAAGCATGTTAATTGAATCTACGATATATGTTAGCACTAAAATTCAGGCACTAGTTGATTTGTTACCTGTAACATAATTAGTCAGAAAATGTTATATTAACTCGTAACTAAGTTGAAAATAGGTTCACCTTTTTCAGCACTGAGATTGTAAATTTTTAGCTATGTGAATCTCATATTCGATTTAACTTTTAATTGTGATTTTACATAAAATTGTAATTTTCATTGTCTGTAATTGTTAACAAAAGTATAAATAGAGGTCATGCAAGTGCCTTGGGGCACTCGTTTTTTGGCTAGGGTTGCGAGCATATGTATTGTACGCTCACTGGTTTGTTGATTGTTGTGAACTCTGTGTCGTTTGATGTCAACTTTGGGTACATGTGATGTAACTGGTACAGTTCACCAGGCTCGGACACCAGAGTCCTGGAAATATATTGGTGTTAAAACTGCACTGAACTTTGGAATTTATTTGGGAGTCTTCCACAATGCTTTTCACAGGCTGCACAGCGCCGAGACGAATCCAGGAATTTTACAACACCCAGAGAACTAAACAACTCTCACTGTTGGTAGAATTGACGTGAAAACAACAGCACATCGACTGGGCATTTCACTCAAAAGTCAAAAAATTTGCAACACGGGGGTGGAAAAATACAAACATCTCACTCTGAGAACACCAAAATGTCATCCAGGCAAGCAAAACATTACTACAACCCTCTTAGCACTCGTATCTAAACTGCTGCCACTAGTCCATGACTGTGCTGCATTCTTAAGACCAAATGACACCTGGATGTACTCCAATAACCCGAATCACATTATGATAGCTGTCTGCATTACGTCTCCTGTGAGTGGTATCTGGTCACATACCTTTTTGTATTTAATGACACTAAACGCTGTTGCTCCTGCCAGTTCATTGGTGAAATCTCTGATGCAGGGCACTAGGTAACGATCTGAGACTGTATGGGCATTTAGCACTAGTATGGGAGGCTGTGGCCAGTATGAACACTTTTCATAATTCATATGGTATCTCAAAACTATTTGAACCAGAGTTTTGGAATTTAGTATCTTTGGATTAACCAGTTTCTGGAACAACATTAAAGCAGTTCTTTGTGTCTTGCCATCAGCACATGGACCATGCTGTTGAATGTACTGAATTCAATGTACTGGTGAATGCTCAGAAATGATGCGACTTTCACCCCCAGCAATAATCATTGACAGAAATGTGGAATCACGTCTAGCTCTATCCAGTAGTTCATCAGAAATTCTCCATGTTCCATCTTTCTGTTCAGTGCTCAATGGTCTATTTACATAACATAAAATATTATAGTATATACCTCCATTATACATTTCTATTAAACTAATAATGAAGCATCATATCCTATTTAAAATGGGAATGTTAGGAAAAAAATCAACTATGGTAAAACGTGAACTGCTGCCATAACTCGCATGCTGTAGAAAATCAGTGGCACTACTCACTACGCTAAACCAATGACAAGTTGTTGATCGCCAATTTTAGCATATTTCCTCTTGCTAAAAGCCTGAATCATAGCTATGTTTCTAATTGAAATTTAATTATAACAAATTGTACCAAGAACACTGCATTTTTGGTGGATCCTCAGTGTGCCATTGCCTTCAAATACACAAGTTAAAATAATTCTTTTGCCATGAATATGATGTTTCTCATATTTTATTTCAACGAATCACAGAGGTAACAATGTGGTTTCAAGTGATTCTCAATTTAATGGTGCTCAGAAACAGCATATATATATGTAAAGGCTTGAAATGAATGCCAATATGGCACCTCGCAACTCTGTATGGAAGGAAGATGGCATGCGTGTGACGTAGATGGCATTGTGCCATCTCATTGTTTGACGCTCAGAATATCTGACATGCTAGATATTGCTCTGCCTTTTCGGAAAGACTCCTGAATGCGCTATTCCACCTAGGATGTCAGAAACTCTGCATGCTCAATGCTCAACGTTCGGATGCATGGTCTGTTTGCTGACAGCTTTACATGCTCCACATTTGCATTGGCATGTGCTGTAGATGGGCAACCAGCTGTGGGATTGTCTAGCACTGAACCTCACGTTCACAAAACCTGTCATTGCTGTCGAAAAAACAACTTCTTGAAAGTGACACATCTGCACGTGCTTGCTTAATCACTGCTTACGTTTCACTAGGGGGTTTTCCCAAGCTTAACATAGGTCTTACTGTTCACTCTTTACTCACAATCAGTATCCATTGTGTCACCGTAACTAGTGAGCTAAGAACGGAAACGATGTGTTGCTAAAAACAGCTCTGCCACCTAGCGAATATGCACAGAAATGTGACCCAGGTCATTTCAAGCATCCACGTCTTTCTTGACATCAGCTGGGGTCATTCAGCTGTGAGAACTCGAAGAGGCGACACGTGTGTGACTGATGAGTTGGTCACATTTTGATAGTACCCAAAATTTTCCAAGTGTTGAAACGGTGACTTGTGATATTTGCACGTGTCAATACTCAATGCTCTGAAATATTTCAGCTTGTGAACTTACGATATGCATGTTAGGCAAACTAGTCTGAACTCTGAAACTGTACTGTAATCGTTTTCAAATGATCTGAACTTGTGCTTTTGACTTGTCGTATATGTGGTACTTTAATTTAAAGCTTTGCTATTTAAAATTATATTTATTTTTGAGATATTTTACTAGAGGCTTACCCAATACTTAAAGTAAGATACTGATCTTGTTTGCTTCAAGCTCCTACACAGTCACACTTTACTTCAGTAGTAAACAGTTAATGAGCTGATACAGTGCTAAAGAAACAGTGAAAGCGCACAGTTTTGTTAAATAGTAAGACAGTGTGAGTTGTGGTCATTAATTGTCACTGCATATTTCTGTCTGCATATATTTTGGTCTTTGCAACAGCATTTTGAGGGAAAATGCAAAAAATACATTTGGATGGCCCCTAGACATTAGCATAAGCAGATCACAAAAAACTAACTACTCACTCAAAAATTCAGAACTTAAGTATTTCAATTAATAATACTTGCAGTCGCACTTGGGGCTCAAAAACAAATAAATTAGAAGTAATATTAATGTTTTATTAGTTTTGTACCATCACAGTGAAGGCAGCAGACGATCAAGTAGGTAAAAAGACGAGGGCTGGTAGAAATCTTTGGGTAACAGAAGAAATATTGAATTTAATTGATGAAAGGAGAAAATATAAAAATGCAGAAAATCAAGCAGGCAAAAAGGAATACAAACGTCTCAAAAATAAGATTGACAGGAAGTGCAAAACTGCTAAGCAGGGATGGCTAGAGTACAAATGTAAGGATGTAGAGGGTTATCTCACTAGGGGTAAGATAGATACTGCCTACAGGAAAATTAAAGAGACCTTTGGAGAAAAGAGAACCACTTGTATGAATATCAAGAGCTCAGATGGAAACCCAGTTCTAAGCAAAGAAGAGAAAGCAGAAAGGTGGAAGGAGTATATAGATAGTCTATACAAGGGCGATGTACTTGAGGACAATATTATGGAAATGGAGGATGATGTAGATGAAGATGCAATGGGAGATACGATACTGCATGAAGAGTTTGACAGAGCACTGAAAGACCTGAGTCAAAACAAGGCCCCGGGAGTAGACAACATTCCATTAGTACTACTGACAGCCTTGGGAGAGCCAGTCCTGACAAAACTCTACCATCTGGTGAGCAAGATGTACAAGAGAGGCGAAATACCCTCAGACTTCAAGAAGAATATAATAATTCCAATCCCAAAGAAAGCAGGTGTTGACAGATGTGAAAATTACCGAACTATCAGTTTAATAAGTCACAGCTGCAAAATACTAACGAGAATTTTTTACAGATGAATGGAAAAACTGGTAGAAGCCGACCTCGGGGAAGATCAGTTTGGATTCCGTAGAAATTTTGGAACACGTGAGCCAATACTTTCCTTATGACTTATCTTGGAAGCTAGATTAAGGAAAGGCAAACCTACGTTTCTAGCATTTGTAGACTTAGAGAAGGCTTTTGACAATGTTGACTGGAGTACTCTCTTTCAAACTCTGAATGAGGCAGGGGTAAAATACAGGGAGCGAAAGACTATTTACAATTTGTACAGAAACTAAATGGCAGCTATAAGAGTCAAGGGGCATGAGAGGGAAGCAGTGGTTGGGGAGGGAGTGAGATAGGGTTGTAGCCTCTCCCCAATGTTATTCAATCTGTATATTGAGCAAGCAGTAAAGGAAACAAAAGAAAAATTCTGAGTAGGTGTTAAAATCCATGGAGAAGAAATAAAAACTTTGAGGTTCGCCAATGACATTGTAACTCTGTCAGAGACAGCAAAGGACTTGGAAGAGCAGTTGAACGGAATGGACAGTGTCTTGAAAGGAGGGTATAAGATGAACATCAACAAAAGCAAAACGAGGATAATGGAATGTAGTCGAATTAAGTCGTGTGATGCTGAGTGTATTAGATAAGGAAATGAGACACTTAAAGTAGTAAAGGAGTTTTGCTATTTGGGGAGCAAGATAACTGATGATGGTCGAAGCAGAGAGGATATAAAATGTAGACTGGCAATGGCAAGGAAAGCATTTCTGAAGAAGAGAAATTTGTTAACATCGAGTATAGATTTAAGTGTCAGGAAGTCGTTTCTGAAAGTATTTGTATGGAGTGTAGCCATGTATGGAAGTGAAACATGGACAATAAATGGTTTGGACAAGAAGAGAATAGAAGCTTTCGAAATGTGGTGCTACAGAAGAATGCTGAAGATTAGATGGGTAGATCACATAACTAATGAGGATGTATTGAATAGAATAAGGGAGAAGAGGAGTTTGTGGCGCAACTTGATGAGAAGAAGGGACCAGTTGGTAGGGCATGTTCTGAGGCATCAAGGAATCACACTTTTAGCAGTGGAGGGCTGAGGGTAAAAATCATAGAGGGAGACCAAGACATGAATACACTAAGCAGATTCAGAAGGATGTAGGTTGCAGTAAGTACTGGGAGATGAAGAAGCTTGCAGAGGATAGAGTAGCATGGAGAGCTGCATCAAACCAGTCTCAGGACTGAAGACCACAACAACAACCATCACACATGTGGGCGCGGGTCGGGGATAACTTGCAGTAAATGACTTGGTATGCACTGCAGGCCTGCTTGTGAAACCATTTAAATAAGCTGTGAGAAAAATTTTGGAGTGACCAGCAGTATCAGTGCATCATGATCGTCCGAGCACTGACCAGTCCAGCAGGAGTTGCAGCCATGGTAGCTGCCAAGCCATTCCTCTAAGCACTGTACCACACAACTACACTGAAAGCAATGGACACCAGAAAGCTATCCACAGCTGTTGTACACACAAGGGGGCACACCTTTCCACATCAGAGCAGCATCCTACTGCAGTGGCGGCAGCAGCAAAATCACTGTCGCAACAGCTTAAGTTAAATATTGCTGTAGGTATGCTATTTTTGTAATTCAGTTCTCTTATTAGCCATAGTGATGGAGTACAAGATTAAGAGGTTACTTAGTGGCTCCACAACTGGTGAGAGAGAGCCTATTAGCTCACAGAGACAGAAAGAAGCAAGGGATAGAACTACAAAAGACATGCTGACTTTGTTGATGATTCAAATTAATGGGCAAATACACGAGTCCTTGGGTAGTTTGGAAAGTTCTATGGGGAACAGAATAGACAGGAAAATAGATAGTTCCATGGTTGAGGTACTGAATGATAGAGAGGAAGCCATCAGCAAATTGGAGGATCTAAGGGAAGAGTTTGTGGAATCAGAAAAGAATTTGCTTGCTGATACAGTTGAGGCTGAATTCAAGGTGAGATTGACTCATGTAGGCAATTTTGTAACACAAGAGATGAAGAGATAAGGTGGGCTCTGACTAAGGTGGATAGTGGATAGAAAGATTGTAGCCAATAGTAAAGAAACAATAATTTTATTGGTGGGTGAATTGGCAGCCACAGCTGGTAATCTAAGGAAAGAGATGGGAATGTGGTTGCCGTAAATAATATTGAAATTGTGACTTCTGAAATTTTCCCGGCGTATTTCGTCTTCTAATAATTTCCGGGTATGCAGCCGGATCCCATCGACATTCTGCCACGATATTTCGGCCCAGAGACGTCCGGCCATCATCAGGTGGGTACACAACTACTGAAGAGCCCAGGTGCAGTCGCGGTATTTATGCCGAATCTCGCGCATGTGAAATGTACTGGCATCCTACAGCGCGTGCGTCAGGTGTTGACATGCGCAGCATAGCCGAGTTGTACGTGCTGCCCTCGGTGGTGAAAATAAAGGTTCATCTAGTCATTCAGTATCGAATGACACTGTCGATTCCGCTGTGATTGTATAATTTTAATAACAGGATTCCAATTTTTATCCAGCTGAAAGCCGTTGTCACGATTTATAAGATTATTGGCAAGATGTATTTGCACTGATTCCTTGATTACGGAATCCCAAAAACCGGAAACTGGGGATAAAATTTTTGTTACATTGTATTCCATTGAATGTCCCAATGAAATACAGTGCTCTGCTACTGCCGATTTTGACGGTTGCCGCAGACGGGTGTATCTTTCATGTTCTACACATCGTTCATGGACAGTTCTTGTCATCTGGCCTGAATGTGGCTCTGCATATATTGGCCAGACGACAAGAACTGTCCATGAACGATGTATAGAACATGAAAGATACACCCGTCTGCGACAAATTAATCTTCTGACCAGTTTATTTCTTACAATGTAGCTGAATAATAATTTTTAAATAAATACTAGACCTACCTAAGCAATGTATTTACAAACTGAGTTTCTCAGTGGACCTGTTAACAGAAGAGGCAGATACACTATGAAAGACTTTTCTCAGCAGGAGTTTAGAAAATTGGTACATATGGATAGACCGTTGGGTGCCCTCTCTGAAATTTCTGCATTAAGAGGAAGTCTACATCCTTGTATCATAGTTCACTAAATTCATCACCTAATGTTCGCAACATTGCTTTGATTTTCACAACAGGGTGCATAGGACAACAAGCAGTCAAGACCAATGTTGTTATCATAGGTCTTTAATAGTGACTGTTCTTTCGGTCATGAATGTAAGTATTACAAACCTAGGTGGCACACAATGATAAGAACACTGGTCTTGATTCCCCATTGTCTCATTCTTTCAGTTATGGGAATCCAAGTAATGTTGGGAGCACTAGGTGGTGAATTCAGTGGGCTGTCATATACAGATGTAAGCAGTTTGATGTACAAACTTTTGGGTCAGTCCAGGGATAGTGCACAGATATGGTTAAGGCAACTGCTCACAATAAACTGAGAAATAATTGTTTGAGCCCTAGTCTGGCACAAATTTACACATGTCAGAGTTGGGTAATAGATTATACCTAATACAGTCGATGTCAAGGAATTCACAGTCAATGAATTAATTTTGAAGTGTTTCATACAGCTATATTTCGTCAATAGTGACTGTTCTCTCAGACATGCATATAAGAAAGTTTTTCGGATTTTATAGGGATCATGGATCTGGCAATGTGCCATAAAACAAACTTTGGATAAAACAATTTGTGCAGGAATCTGAGAAAGTACCAAGATAATAGGAATGAAAGAAACTGCAGAAACAACCAGCAAAATCAGAACAGGAATAGAAATGAGGATGAGAATTGGAGAGGAAACACGACTGTCAAACTGAATAATAGAGGGCAACAGGGATGACTAGCCATCGGCTTGCCACACTGTAACACCGGTTCCCATCAGATCACCAAAGTTAAGTGCTATCGGGCTGGGCTAGTAGCCATCCTGGCTGCTGAGTGCTGTTGGCAAGCAGGGTGCACTCAGCCCTTGTGAGGCAAACTGAGGAGCTACTTGTTTAAGAAGTAGTGGCTCCAGTCTTAGAAACTGATGCATGGCTGGGAGAGCAGTGAGCTGACCATATGCCCCTACATCTCCATATCCAGTGATGCCTATGGACTGAGGATGACATGGAAGCCGATCGGTACCATTGGGCCTTCATGGCCTGTTCAGGAGGAGCTTAACAGGGACAGAATGTGTCAAACTATTTTTTTAAGTGGCATCGTCTTTGGGGTAGTAAATAATGTCAGGAATAGGATCAAGAGTCAAAAAAACAATTAAAAGCAAAATACGAAGGAGTTTGACGAGAATAATAAAACTGAGCAAGTAAAGGAAGGGAGAATATGTGTAATGGAGGCAGTTTTGTGTTATGAAAGTTAATGCAGAGGCCTTTAATTTTATATTTGCTTGGGGTGTTAGTATTGAAACATTCAGTTAAAAGCAGATGTTCACAATCAGAACGATAAAAGGAATGTTAATAAGAGAAAATCTTGCAAAGAAACAGTGCATCAAAGGGGAGGAATTAATATTGGTTGTTTATTTAATTAGGGCAGTGACAATGCTAGAGATGGTTTGGCATTGATGTTCCATAACACATCAGAATAAGGTGTGGAGGCTGAGAAATAGTGGTGTAATGAGAGTGTGAACTGCAAACATAATAATAATAATGTAGGTAAAATGAAACCTGCTTCTGTGCAATCAGTGTCAATTATGTGCAGGCAATGTGGCCTGAATATAGTGTGGGTGAAGATGTAGAAGATGGTGCATGCTCCAGTGATGTAATTGAGAGTAATTGCGAGCAGGCACTGGTTGCTGTATCAGATGATTTTGTTGACAGTTGTGATGTGCAGAATAGAGCTGCAGATAATACTTTCGTGGTAGAAAGTGTGAGTGATACATTAAAGCCTACTGAAGTATATTCTGTTTCAATTAGTGTGAAGGAAGAAGTTGGGCATGCACATTTTTTTGTTGAACTTTGGGAAAGTAGGAAGGACAGTGATCTCAATTATAATGACTGGGTAGTCAGGACCAAGTAGTTTAAAAAGCAGGCACCTGGGTCTTCAGAGCTTATTAAGCTCGATTAACCTAAGCAGATAAAGGGCCAGGTGAAAAGAACTATTACCCATGAAATATTTAATGGGTACAAAGATTTTGAATTATTTGGTGGAGAATATGAGTTTATGATGGGAAAAGATAGCATAGGAAATAACAACACAATTAATAGAAGTTCACCTGGTGAAAACTGTAAGGATGATCATGAAATTCAAACCCTCTTGATATTAATAATAAACAACATATAGATGTGGAAGAGTGTGAATAAAACAGTTAGTGGATGGAGAAAGGTGAATGTAAATGTGTAGACAAAGACTGGATAGACTTTGCAGACTTTCACCAGCAGCATTGGACAGAAAGAAATATAGTATTGCTAGAAAGTTAAGGTATTAAAAGTGCATAATTTATAAATTAAAGAGGCCTTTAATTTTATATTTGCTTGGGGTGTTAGTATTGAAACATTCAGTTAAAAGCAGATGTTCACAATGACTAGAGACTGTGTACATGACGTATAACAGGATTTTTGGCAGTAACACAACTAAAACATAATTTTATTCAAAAAGTTCAGCCTATAACAAATATTAAAGTGGAAGAGATATGAGACGGTACTTTGATGCAACTGGTAGTTACATTTGTGGGATAGCAGAGAATTTCAATGAACATATTAAGAATAAGCAAATAGTTGAATTTTCAGTCACAGGGGTGAGAAATAAAAATGCTACTGGACATTACAGTGAGCCAGTAAGGAGCAGTAGCAGCTTATAGTCGGTGTTCTTTCAAATTAAAGTGGTGTATATGGACTGCACAATTGGCTCTGTGTAGCATAAGATTTTTGGGGGTCATACTGTCATGGGTATATTTGTTAGGATAATGTTATGGGGGTCAATTTGTTGTGTGCTTTTTATGTTTAAGTTAAAATTTTGAAGGGGTAGTTTACTGAGGATGCATGTTGTGTGTATTTTGGGGGGTAATATTTCTTATTGTTATCGAACTGCAGATGACAGAGAGAGTAAAAGTGTTGCTGAACAGGCTGCAGCTGGTGTCATCACTCTATACTATTTAATGTGTGTTTCCAGAATGAGACTTTCACTCTGCAGCGGAGTGTGCGCTGATATGAAACTTCCTGGCAGATTAAAACTGTGTGCCCGACTGACACTCGAACTCGGGACCTTTGCCTTTCGCAGGCAAGTGCTCTACCATCTGAGCTACCGAAGCACGACTCACGCCCGGTCCTCACAGCTTTACTTCTGCCAGTATCTTGTCTCCTACCATCCAAACTTTACAGAAGCTCTCCTGCCAAGTGACATCGAGTACGTCCCACGTGTCCTCTGATCGGTCCACTGATGTGGCCACCGCAGGTACTGTCTGAACTGTGGTTGACCTGTCACCCGTGGTCGAGTGGGAGATCATTCCAAAGTCTGGCAGGCAGTGAAAAAGTTTCCGAAGGGCCGATTGTAGGGCCTCCCCGGTTCGTTTGATGAACTGGTTTCAGGCATTATCTGTGGCTGACGATGTCTCTGGGCCAGATGCAGTCGTCCATCCTGTTACAGAGGAAGCTTCTCATCCTGCAAGGTCTGGGCATTCACAGACGGTGGGTTTGCTGGTAGTTGGGAGCTCCAACGTTAGGTGCATAATGGGGCTCCTTAGGAACATGGCTGCCAAGGAGGGGAAGGAAGCCAGTGTGCGCTCCATGTGCATGCCGGGGGAGAGTCATTCCGGATGTGGAAGGGTGCTTCCAGATGCCATGAAGAGTACACGGTGCAGCCAACTGCAAGTGGTGCCGCATGTCAGAACCAATCATGTATTTCGCTTTGGATTGGAGCAGATACTGTCTGGTTACGGACGGCTAGCAGAAATGTTAAAGACTGCCAGTCTGCTTCTGAGATTAAGGCAGAGCTCACCATCTGCAGCATTGTTGATAGAACTGGCTGTGGTCCTTTGGTACAGAGCCGAGTGGAGGGTCTGAATCAGAGGCTCAGGCGGTTCTGTGACCGTGTAGGCTGCAGATTCCTTGGCTTGCGCCATCAGGTGGTGGGTTTCTGGGTTCCGCTTAATAGGTCAGGAGTCCACTATACACAGGAGGTGGCTACATCAGTAGTGGGGGCTGTGTGGAAGGGAGTGGGCTGTTTTTTTTGGATTAGAGAGTCTCAGGGAATCACAGAAGGGACGTCCGTTTAAAAGTGGGCAGGTAAAACACAGTAAGGTAATTGTAGAAACCATTGGTATTGTAGTTGTAAATTGTAGCTGTGTTGGGAAAGAACCAGAGCTCGGAGCCTTAGTAGAAAGCACTGAAGCTCAAATAGCTGTAGGTACAGAGAGCTGGCTAAAGCCGGAAATAAGTTCAGCCGAAATTTTTTCAAACGATCTAACAGTGTTCAGAAAGGATAGATTAAATACAGTTGGTGGTGGATTATTTATTATAGTCGGTGGTGACTTTAATCTACCCTCAATATGTTAGAAAAATTATACGTTTAAGGCCAGCAGCAGGCATAAAACGTCATCCGAAATTTTTTTTTATCAATTAGTTCATGAGCTCACTCGAAGCGTAAATGGTTGCGAAGGCATACTTGACCTTTTAGCAACAAATAATCTGGGACAAATATTGAGTATTGTGATGAATACAGGGATTAACGACCACAATACAGCTGCTGCTAGGTTGAATACCGTATCACCTAAAACCGTCAAAAAGAAATGCAAAGTAGGACCTATATCCATTTACAGAAGCTGATAAAATGGTCTTAGCGCCTTTTTAAGAGACAGTCTTCACTCCTTCCGATCTGATCATGTAAATGTAGAAAAGTTGTGGAATGTTTTCAAAGAGATAGTATCAACAGCAATTGAGACATATTACCACATAAATTAATAAGTGATGGTACTGAGGCAAGACACAACCAATATCTTCACTGCGCGATAACAACGGTGAAGTCACTGATGACAGTGCCACCAAAGCAGAGTTATTAAACACAGTTTTCAGAAACCCATTCACCAAAGATGATGAAGTAAATATTCCTGAATTCCAATCAAGACCAACTGCCAAGATGAGAAACATAGAAGTAGATATCCTCGGAGTAAAAGCATTATTGTGACCAAGATAGATACGAAGCCCACACCTACGACAGTAGTACAAGTTTATATGCCGACTAGCTCTGCAGATGACGAAGAAATTGAAGAAATGTATGACGAAATAAAAGAAATTACTCAGATGGTGAAGGGAGACAAAAATTTAATAGTCGTGGGTGACTGGAAATCGTCAGTAAGAAAAGGGAGAGAAGGAAATGTAGTAAGTGAATATGGATTGGGGCTAAGAAATGAAAGAGGAAGCCACCTGGTAGAATTTTGCACAGAGCATAACTTAATCATAGCTAGCACTTGGTTCAAGAATCATGAAAGAAGGTTGTATACATGGAAGAAGCCTGGAGATACTGACAGGTTTCAGATAGATTATATAATGGTAAGACAGAGATTTAGGAACCAGGTTTTAAATTGTAAGACATTTCCAGGGGCAGATGTGGACTCTGACCACAATCTGTTGGTTATGAACTGTAGATTAAAAATGAAGAAACTACAAAAAGGTGGTAATTTAAGGAGATGGGACCTGGATAAACTGACTAAACCAGACGTTGTACAGAGTATCAGGGAGAGCATGAAGTAACAATTGACAAGAATGGGGGAAAGAAATACAGTAGAAGAAGAATGGGTAGCTTTGAGGGATGAAGTAGTGAAGGCAGCAGACGATCAAGTAGGTAAAAAGACGAGGGCTGGTAGAAATCCTTGGGTAACAGAAGAAATACTGAATTTAATTGATGAAAGGAGAAAATATAAAAATGCAGTAAATCAAGCAGGCAAAAAGGAATACAAACGTCTCAAAAATGAGATCGACAGGAAGTGAAAAACTGCTAAGCAGGGATGGCTAGATTACAAATGTAAGGATGTAGAGGGTTATCTCACTAGGGGTAAGATAGATACTGCCTACAGGAAAATTAAAGAGACCTTTGGAGAAAAGAGAACCATTTGTATGAATATCAAGAGCTCTGATGGAAACCCAGTTCTAAGCAAAGAAGGGAAAGCAGAAAGGTGGAAGGAGTATATAGAGGGTCTATACAAGGGCGATGTACTTGAGGACAATATTATGGAAATGAAAGAGGATGTAGATGAAGACAAAATGGGAGATATGATACTGCGTGAAGAGTTTGACAGAGCACTGAAAGACCTGAGTTGAAACAAGGCCCCGGGAGTAGACAACATTCCATTGAAACTACTGACAGCCTTGGGAGAGCCAGTCCTGACAAAGCTCTACCATCTGGTGAGAAAGATGTGTGAGACAGGCGAAATACCCTCAGACTTTGGGAAGAGGATAATAATTCCAATTCCAAAGAAAGAAGGTGTTGACAGATGTGAAAATTACCGAACTGTCAGTTTAATAAGTCACGGCTGCAAAATACTAAAGCGAATTCTTTACAGAGGAATGGAAAAACTAGTGGAGGCCAATCTCGGGGAAGATCAGTTTGGATTCCGTAGAAATGTTGGAACACGTGAGGCAATACTGACCCTACGACTTATCTTGGAAGCTAGATTAAGGAAAGGCAAACCTACGTTTCTAGCATTTGTAGAGTTAGAGAAGGCTTTTGACAATGTTGACTGGAGTACTCTCTTTCAAACTATGAATGTGGCAGGGGTAAAATACAGGGAGCGAAAAGCTATTTACAATTTGTACAGAATCCAGACGGCAGTTATAAGAGTCAAGGGGCATGAGAGGGAAGCAGTGGTTGGGAAGAGAGTGAGACAGGTTTGTAGCCTCTCCTCGATGTTATTCAATCTCTATATTGAGCAAGCAGTGAAGGAATCAAAAGAAAAATTCGGAGTAGGTATTAAAATCCATGGAGAAGAAATAAAAACTTTGAGGTTCGCCAATGACATTGTAATTCTGTCAGAGACAGCAAAGGACGTGGAAGAGCAGCTGAACGGAATGGACAGTGTCTTGAAAGGAGGGTATAAGATGAACCTCAACAAAAGCAAAACGAGGATAATGGAATGTAGTCAAATTAAGTCGGTTGATGCTGAGGGAATTAGATTAGGAAATAAGACACTTAAAGTAGTAAAGGAGTTTTGCTATTTGGGTAGCAAAATAACTGATGATGGTTGAAGTAGTGAGGATATAAAATGTAGACTGGCAATGACAAGGAAAGCGTTTCTGAAGAAGAGAAATTTGTTAACATAGAGTATAGATTTAAGTGTCAGGAAGTCGTTTCTGAAAGTATTTGTATGGAGTGTAGCCATGTATGGAAGTGAAACATGGAAGATAAATAGTTTGGACAAGAAGAGAATAGAAGCTTTCGAAACGTGGTGCTACAGACGAATGCTAAAGATTAGATGGATAGATCACATAGCTAATGAGGAAGTACTGAATAGGATTGGGGAGAAGAGAAGTTTGTGGCACAACATGACTAGAAGAAGAGATCGGTTAATAGGACATGTTCTGAGACATCAAGGGATCACCAATTTGGTATTGGAGGGCAGTGTAGAGGGAGACCAAGAGATGAACACGGCAAACAGATACAGAAGGATGTAGGCTGCAGCAGGTACTGGGAGATGAAGAAGCTTGCAGAGGATAGAGTAGCATGGAGAGCTGCATCAAACCAGTCTCAGGACTGAAGACCACAACAACAACAACATCCTCGGAGTAACGAAGCAGCTTAAATCACTTGATAATGGCAAGGTCTCCGGTCCAGATTGTATACCAGTCAGGTTCCTCTCAGAGTGAGTTGATAAAATAGTTTCATATTTAGCAATTATATACAACCACAAGCTCATAGAAAGATCCATACCTAAAGACTGGAATATTGTAACGCCAATACCAAAATAATAATAATAAAAATTTTATTGTTATTCAGCTGATTACAGCAACAGACAAAGTCAAGAGCATATATTTCTACATAAACTACTATATCGATGTAAATTTGTTTACATAAAATAGGTACTCGTTAGAATACAGTACTTTCATCTACAAGAATTTCATCAATGGTGTAAAACGGATTGTCACTAGTAGCTTGTATAAATTAGCTTTAAAAATATTTACAGGCAGTTCTTTAAAGTCAGCACTTAGTCTATTAAACATCCTTAGTCCAAGGTAGGAGTTCCGCAATTTTGATAATCTATGATATGGCACGTCTACAGATGTTCTGTTTCTAGTATTATGGCTATGAATATCACTTATCAACACGAAATAAGAGACATTGTTTCTAATGTACAATAAAACATTATAGATGAATAAGTTTACTGCTGTAAGACTCTGAAATTTAACAAACAGAGGTTTACAATGTTCTGTATTATCAGAATCCGTTATTATTCTTATTACTTTCTTCTGTAACAGTAAAATGTCATTTACATGACAGCTACTACCTCACAGTAAGATTAGATTAGAGATGATGCTTTGGAAGAAGCCAAAATATGGTGATGTCACATAATCATTGGGAACACGTCTTTTTAAATTTCTAATAGATAAATAACTCTTGAAAGCTAGCCAATATATTTTTAATGTGTGGTTCCCATGTCAATTTATTGTCAATAGTAACACCTAAAAATTTAACATTTTCTAATTCTTGGTAGTTAGGAATCTCTTTGAGGCTGAAGTAAAGTGTATGGGTTTTTGTTTCATTTAGTAAGAAGCCATTAGCCTTGAAATAATGAGGACTGAGCAAGGGTATTTTCGGTCAGTGTTTTTAGTGTACCTAGATCAGAGCTTTTATATAGAAAAGTTGTGTCATCAGCATACAATATTGTGTGAGAATTTATGAATGAGGGCAGGTCATTAATCATTAGTATAAACAGTAAATGTCCAAGCACTGACCCTTGAGGCACTCCATACCTAACAATAACCAAATTTGATTTCTCCCTACCAATGCACAAAACTTGTTGACGGTTCTCTACAAAAGACCTGAACATATTTATACTGTTGTCATCAAAACCATAGTAAACTAGCTTATTCAGTACAGTGTCATGCTCTACACAATCAAAGGCTCTGCTCAGGTCACAAAATGTAGCCTGGGCATAGTCCCTAGCTTCGAAAACATGCATCTATTTTTAAAAGGGAGTCCATTGCATCTGCTGTGGATTTACCTTTCCTAAATCCAAACTGTTTATCACTAATTATATTTAATGTACCCAAGTAGACACTAAGTTGTTCATACATAATTGTCTCTAAAATTTTTGAAAAAACTGGGGTATGGATATAGGTCTGTAACTAGAGGGACAGTTCTTTTCCCCCTTTTTAAATATGGGCACAACTCTAGAAATTTTTAGTGTCGGGGAACTTACTTTCAACTAGGTATTTGTCAACACTAAAAGTTAAGGATAAATCGAACAAGCAACAACATTTTTCAACAAATTACATGACATCATATAGTAATTAGTGCTAACTGAAGGTTTTGAAATTTTTCACTATGTTTAGGATATTATTTGGGCTCACTTCTGTGAAAGTGAAGATGCTTGGCGGAAGCATTTCAAACGAGCTGTTCATAATACTAAATGCATTTTCAGGGGCTATGTTTATTGAAGTACTAATTTCTTCAATGAACTGAATGCAATATTTATTAAATTTATTTGTTTATTTATTTATTTCATGTTCCGTAGATCTCGTATTGTGAGCACGTCACATGAGATGTGGAACGAGTCAAACATACAAAAAGATACAAAACAGTCTTCATTAAATATATCAAAATGTTCTACATAACTGCATATAGTTAATACAAAGTTTAGAGTAAAAACAGATATTGTACATATAACAGCAGATTTCTTTGAGTGTTAATACAAAATTTCATGTTTTAATTTGGAGAAAAATTACAAGCACATTTCTTTGTTAACAAGATGGATAATTCTATCTAAAAGCTATTTCCCTTTTTGCATCATAAAACTTTTCTAATGTATAAACAAATATATTTAACAAATATTCCTCTAGTTTTGCTTTAAAAAGAGATTCGTTTTCTCTTAAACATTTTGTCTGGTCAGGGAGATGGTTAAAAATTTTTGTTCCTGACCATTTGACACCTCTCTGAACAATTGTCAGGTTCTTAAGTTCACAATGAGGATTTTCTTTCCCACTTGTATTATATTTGTGGTAGTTCTTATTTGATGGAAATTGTGCAGGATTCTTAATTACAAAACACATCAGCGAAAATATGTACTGGGATACAGTGGTCATTATTTGCAGCTTTTTGAAAAGGTTACAGAATGATGTCCTAGGGGGTACTCTGCACATAATTCTAATAGCCCTTTTCTGGGCCACAAAAATTTTCTTTGCCAAAGCTAAATTTTCCCAGAAGATAATTCCGTAACACATAATGGAGTGAAAATACCCTTAGTATGCGGACTTCATAGTGGTTAGGTCTCCAATGGAAGACATCATTGTGATAGCATACATAGCCGAGTTCAAATTTTTAGGGTCTATTGTATATGGAAGGACCAGTTCATTTTGCTATCAATATGTACTCCAAGAAATTTAGACACATCCATTCTTTCTATTGGTTGATTTCCACATGTTACATTTATTTCTCTCACTTTTTTTTTGTTTTTGTATGGAACTGGATAAAATTTGTCTTGAGTTTAGAGAGAGACCATTAACACTGAACCAGTTAATCACTTCAGAAAGTATGTTGTTAACTGACTCCACGAAATTAAAATCTGATTTTCCACTCTTGAAGATGGTGGTATCGTCAGCAAAAAGAGTAAATTTGCAAGGCAGGCTTGCATACAATGGTAAATCATTTATAAATATAAAAAAAAACAGTGGCCCCAGAATTGAGCCTTGAGGCACACCACAACTAATAGAAGTCCATTCAGGCTAAGTGGAGGTATCCATTGACTCATTTGAGCTGTTTAAAATTACTTTCTGTTTTCTTTCCTGAAGATAAGATTGCAGCCAGGTACCTGTGACACCACTTATTCCAAGTAGTTTGGCTTTCTGCATGAGAATTTGGCAATCTACACAATCAAATGCCTTTGATAAGTCGCACAAAACACCAATTCCTATCATTTTTTGATTTAGACATTGAAGTACTTCATTTGTAAGTGCATGCGCTGCATCCTCAGTTGAACAGCCCCTTTGAAAGCCAAACTGGCTCTTATTGATAAGTCTGTTCATTATGAGGTGTTCAGTAATTTTATTGTGCAGTATTTTTTCTGAATTTTAGAGAAGTCTGTTAACAGTGAAATAGGGCAGTAGTTAGTGAGCTCAGCTCTATCACCCTTCTTGTGCAGGGGCTTCACAATGGCATACTTGAGTCTTTCAGGAAAAATGCCTTGCTGAAATGAAGCATCAGAAATATGGCACAGAATATCACTAATCCATTTACATGAAAATTTCAATAAATTATTGGATACAATATCAACTCCTGCAGAGTTCTTAGACCTTAAAGATCAGATGACTGTTTGAATTTCCTCTACAGTGATAGGATTAATGTACATTTCTGGTATTATGTTGGAGTATGCATCCTGACAAAGTCATAGCTTCATCAACAGAGGGCCTACAGCCAATTTGTTGGGTTATTGACAGGAAATGTTTGTTAAAAATTTCAGCCACACTTTTTTGATTTTCTATTATGTTACCCCCATGCCTGATTTTTAGGTCATCTGTGTCACTTGTTTGTCTTTGTCTCACTTTTTATGATGTTCCAAATTGTTTTCATTTTATTATTAGATTTATCTATTTTCTCCTTATAGAAAAGGGCTTTTGACTTCTGTATTACTTTCTTTAAAATTTTGCAATATGATCTATAATGATTACATTTTTGTGTATCATTAGTTGTTCTGATTTTAGCATAAATTTCTCTCTTAGTTCTGCATGACTGTTTAATACCTTCTGTGATCCAAGGCTTACTTACGGAATTTGGATTAATATTTTTGACCCATTTCTTTGGAAAAGATTCTTCGAAAAGGGCTGAAAAATCATTTATAAAATAGTTAAATTTGTCATTATCATTATCAATGTTGTAAATAAAGGACAAGCCCATTAGCTGCAACTTACAGTTGAAGGATTGTTTTGCCTCTTTGTTCATTATTCTTATACATTTCCACTGGGGAAATAGTTTAACAAGAGGGTTAACACTGTAAAGAGTGATTAATTGACCATCATGGTCTGTGAGATCATTCATAACCTGGTTTACGTTCATGTTCTGGTACCTACTTACATTTAAAAATACATTGTCTATCATAGTTTGGGAATCTGGTGTGATTCTAGTGGGAAAATTGATTACTGAATTCAGATTATAAGTGGACATCACATTCTGGAAGATACTTCTATTGCTATTATCAGTCAGACAGTCTACATTAAAATCACCTAAGGCTACAATATCCCTTGTTTTTGAAAATAAAACTGACAATACCAGGTCCATGAGACTAAAAAAGATTTTTATATTTCCTGATGGTGCCCTGTAAGCAGCCAGGACTATTAATGAATTGAGATTATTTTTTATTTCAGTAGCACATGCTTCAAAATATTGGTCCATACAGTATTTTGTAATGTCAATTACTTTGTATTCAAAATTTTTCTTAACATATATTGCCACTCCCCCCATTTCTTTATTTACTCTACGGTATTGGGTTGCTAAGTCGTAACTTGGTAAAAAGGGCATGATGCTGTTGCCAGTAACACGGTGCTCAGTGAAGCACAATATCTGGGTATTATTTATACAGTCTTTCTCATTAATGTTGATAAGCAATTGGCCTATTTTGTTAGAAAGGCTTCTCACATTTTGATGAAAAATTGATAACCCTACCTTCTTTATTTTGTCAATGCTGTTATTTCTTGACTGAGATTGCCGAGGAGTCTGCCTAAAGTCATGTAGTAGTAAACATTTGATACTATTTAGGGTATTGGCTTTTTCTTCTTCAGGCCTGCACACAAAAAATCCTTGAAACAGGAAGGCGGCACAACATTTCTTCCACTAGGCACCATTCTATCTGTTGTAGTTGTCTTCTCATTTGTGGTTGCTGGTGATACTATTGGCTGCCTGGGTGATTCTGTCATCGCTGGGACTGATGCTCCTGTTAATGTAGCTTTTGTTGACTTCACCTTTTCAGGTAGACCTACTGCTTCTGTCACTGTTCTCTCTGTTGGCATGTTAGCAGGAGTTGTATTTACAGTACCATTGCTTTTGAAGTGGTAATCAACTAATACTGATAGCTGCTTGACTGTTTTTGGATATATCATTGTTGTTGTTGTTGTTGTCTTCAGTCCTGAGACTGGTTTGATGCAGCTCTCCATGATATAATAAAGCTGCATGCCCTCGGGAAAAATTACAGCTGTAGTTTCCCCTTGCTTTCAGCCGTTCGCAGTACCAGCACAGCAAGGCCGTTTTGGTTGATGTTACAATGCCAGATCAGTCAATCATCCAGACTGTTGCCCCTGCAACTACTGAAAAGGCTGCTGCCCCTCTTCAGGAACCACACATTTGTCTGGCCTCTCAACAGATACCCCTCCGTTGTGGTTGCACCTACGGTACGGGCATCTGTATCGCTGAGGCTTGCAAGCCTCCCCACATCATTGGGATGGCTGTATTGTGAGGACTGTTATCTTGCAAACTGAGTCATTCTAGTGTACATACAATGTTTTTGCTGAGTAACCTTTTGCCACTTCTGTTATGTTTTGTGTATTTGCACCTTTGAAGAAAGTCCACACTAAGAAAATGTGCATTTGGGTACATTTTGCAGATCTTGTGCAAATGCCTGTTTGCCTTTTTAATTTCGAAATTTACGCAGGAAGTAGTCATCAGATTGTGTCTGTGAGGTATTCCAGTTACAATTACGATGCTCTCTCTTGCAGAATGTGAAACTTGCTTCAGGTTACTGATAGCGGATGCTAGTTCATTTCTATCAACATCATTGGTTCCCCCAATCAACACAATATTTCTGTTTTCGTATTCTAAATATTCCTGGTCGATACTTTTGATAACTTCCTTCATGGGTGCCCCAGGTTTGACAAAGCCACATACTTTCACATTGAGCTCATAACGAAATATTTTTGAGAGATTTCGTCCATGACTGTAAGAGTAAATAACTATTTCTTCACTTTTACCAAACATCTGCGACTTATTACACTTTTCTTGTGCTAAATTGTTCACTTCAGATTTTTCTACAGCTGCTGTGTTTGCATCTGAATGTAAGTTCTCACAACCAGTACAACATAAGTACTCTGGGGATCGAGTTTTAGAGTCTCATCAGTGTATAAGCGTTTCTTATATTGGCTGTTTTTCTTCTCTAGTTAATCACATCTATTATGTAAAGCGCACATTTCACTTAAAAGCACTGCAATTTCGTCGTCTTTACTGTCTCTTTTGTGTATACTAAGAGCAAGATTTGCATTGATACATTGCGAACAAAGACATGTCTTTAGATTGGGATTGATGTTTACACAATTAAAATGGTACACAGTTCTGCAATTCACGCACATTATACATTTTACAGCACACTTCTGACAATGGCATACCTTCGAGATCGGCGGAACTTCATGAATTGACGAGCTAGTCGCACACGCAATTCTTCTATCACATTTTTCTGCTCTGAAAGTGCTTCTTTCTACTACTTTTGGGACAATATAGCACGCCACACATAGCTGATCACAATACCAACCGAAATTATTGCAAGACTAACACTTTTCTTCGTTTACCGAGCATTTATTTTCGGAACTCACAAACTCACTTTCCACCACCCTCGACATCTTGAGAAATTCTTCTGGGGTAATGGCAATTTCTTCTTTGTGTTTAGTGTGCGCAATGGAGTCTATTACACTCCAGGCCTTTTTGCATTTGTTAGAAGTTTCTTTGTTTCATTTATTGCCTTCCTATACCTGTATTTAGCTTTAGCATACAGTTCCTTATGTAGGTATGATTTACTGGTTTTGTACAGACTAAAATACATCATAACAGTATTTTTCAGTTCCACTAACTGCGGCGTATACCATGCCTTCATTTATCTTTTCTTGTAATTACTACTAATATTCACTGTACACTTTTTCAGAGGGATGTTATTTTCAAATATATTTAAAAATATGGAGAAAAACTTGGTGAAAACAATATCAGCTGAACAGTGTTGAAGCCCAATAAAATGTGTGTCCCAACTGAAATATGTGAGGGCATGTCTAAATCTAACCACCCTCTCTTTGCTCACTGTTCGAGTAATCACAATTTTAGATTCTGGTTTGTTGCAGTCTGAGGTTACATTATTAAGACTAAGATATATTGCATCATGGTCTGAGTAAGGGAAACTAATTACATGAGTGGACATACAAGTTCTCTTAATATTTGCAAATATATTGTCTATACAGGATGAGCCTCTGGTAGGTTTTGCAGTTAACATAGCACAAGTTAAATTAAATCATATTTTTGAGCTCTTTCAGTTTTTCTGCGCTGCAGGATATCAAAACTTGAATTGATTTCCCCTCCAACGACAATATTGCATTTTTCCATTTCAGTATACATATGTACATGAAGAGTTCCCAAATGTTTCTCCAGAAAGATATGGGGGTCACCACTAGGTGGCCTGTACACTACTACTACCACCACCACCATTAGCCTAAGGCTCTCAATTACTAGACCTGATATATCAAAATGCATTTCATCACAAAGGGTATTAAGATCTATCCTGCCACAGTTTAGTGCAAGAGGTGTTTTTGCATATATTGCTACCCCACCATGTAAGTGCTGTTTTCTGCAATAACAACTAAGTAGTGTGTAATCATCCAATACTTCGTACGTAAGCTCATTCTCTTTACACCAATGTTCACTTAAACATAGAATGTCTACCAAGTTTTGATTTGAAAATTCGTTCACTATTAAGTTTTTATCTGCCAAACCCTGAATATTGAGGTAACACATTTTAAACTCTACTTTAGGCATTTCTTTTTTTTGCATATTCTATTAGTTGACATGACCTAATGTTACCGCATGAGAGTTGAGCAGGTTGTGTCCTTATGTTACAAGAACACCGAGCCTGGTCTATGCATACAAGTTTTTTGTCATCTCAGTTGAAACATAATCCAAACACATTACTGGTCTTTTTTCGTTCTATAGCTTATCCAATACTATTCCGAGAATTATATCACCTAAAACACATTTACCTAAACTATTGAAATGTTGACCATGCTTGGTATGCCGTTCTCTGCTGCAACTACTGGTGTTTATTAAGGAAACATTCTTAAAGTGCTTACTGATAGCTTTGTACTCCTTGCTGGTCTGCTGTACTTCCTTATTCACACATGACCACTGCGGCAAATCATGTCGATGAGGCATATTAACGACAATCACGTTGGTGTGGCTTAACACTCCGAGAGTCTTCTTCAGTGCCAGAGTAGCTATCTTCCCTTCATATTTGGATTAAAGTTCAGTCTTGATCACGTTATGTCTGTTTTAATCAGTAACCGGTTTCGGTTTTCTCTATAAAACCATCATCAGACCTGTGAATAAATTTTAAGAAATACTAAATACCAATCTTTAAATGAATGAAAAAGTCTAATGATGTCAAAAATTTTTAACAAAACAAAATAAAATTAGTTATACCCATTGGCTCCCGTGGGTTGGTAGGTGGAGCTCTCCTTGCTGCTGTGCAGTCAACTGATAGTTATGAGTGCTGAGCACGAGCTTAAATATGCAGAGGCTCCGCCTACTTCCTGTCACACTACTTCATAACTGCCAATCAGCGTTCATAATATGACGCCATCGTCAAAGTATAAAAGTAGGAAATACACTAATAACATAAAATTGATTCATTTAAATATCTGATTAACAGATAATAGTTGTGTCTACAACTTATTTATATTTTGGATAAAAACAGTGAATTACGATGTGTGATAGCTGTGCCCTCTATGGACAACCTTAATATTATTACAGTGCCAGTTACATCAAAGATGTAAAATCCTTGGCGTTGTGGTATATATCGATTATACCAAGTCGTCTACATCACAATTGCATCTTTGTTGGATGCTGCAGAATCGTCTTGTTTTAACTGTAGTTTTTATGGCAATGTTCTTTATAGCATTAAGTTAGCAGCCAATAGTACGTTCCACATTATGTATATCTGAATAACTGATGAGACTGCTGATGCAGCATATTTTACATACATTGCTTTTGCCATGGGTATAACTAATCTTATCTTTTTAAAAAACAAAAGAGTATATGCTTTTATTATAAAATTTCGTAATAATATTTTTCGCAAAAATCTAATTGTTCATTGAGCAGCATTGATGATTTGGTTTTCAAATGAGCATATATCTCGATTTCTTCTAGGATATTCATAAGTAAGCCTTTATTTGCATAATGAAGAACTTGTAAATTCTGTTGTACTGTCCCCTCAGCATGATTATTGAATGTTATATGATGACCGAAAACAGACTTTGTTCGTGAGGTACCTGACGTATGTTCTTTGTACCTTACTGCAAAATTTCGACCTGTTTGGCCGATATATATTTTCTCACAGTCTCTACATTGGATCTTGTACACTCCTGATCTGGTAGATTTTCCATTATCTTTATTTACGGTATGTCTTAATTTTTGTTGTAAAGTATTGTTAGTTGTAAATGCTATTGTTATTCCAGAATTTTTGAATAAGTTAGTGATTCTATCTGATATGTTTCCCATATATGTCATCTTCATATATTTTGGATTACTTATTAGTGGAGTACTTTGTGATTGTTGTACTTTATTAAAAATGATATCTACCTGTCGTGTGTCGAAAGAGTTGGCTTTTGCAATTCGTTTTAAGATGGTCATTTCCTTTTTGATCTCATTAGCTTCTAGCGGTGATTTTAGTATTCGGTGTATCATAGACTTAAAAAATGCTTTTTTATACTTGTCAGGATGACATGATGTAGCATTAATAATAACATCAGTGGTTGTAGGTTTCCTGTATATGGTGAATAAATGTTTCCCATTGTTATTAGTTATAGTGAGATCTAGGTAGTTAATAGATTTTCGATTTTCATGCTCAACTGTAAATTGTAACTTCGGATGCATAGAGTTTAATTTTATAGCAAGTTTCTCAATTTCGTCTTTTGAACCATTATAAAGTAATAATGTATCATCTACATATCGCTTGTAATATGTGATTTTATTTGCGATATCAGGGTTATTTTTCAGGAATTGCGTCTCAATGTGGTTTACGAAAATGTCTGCTACTGTCCCAGACAAAGAATTTCCCATTGCTAAGCCATCTTTCTGACAATAGATTTTAGTATTAAACGAGAAATAATTGTAATCTAAAGTGCATTCAAGTAGTTCTATAAGTTCGATTATTTCGTCTTTAGTCATATTTTTGTATTGTATTAAGTTATCCCTAATTATATTAATCGTCTCAGTAATTGGTATATTTGTATATAAATTTTTAATATCTAATGAGGCGAAATTTGCACTAGTTGGAATGTCTATATTGTGGATTTGTTGTGTTAGTTCATAACTGTTTTTGATACTGAAGTTGCTGTCATATGTATAGAATGCTTTCAAAATTTTATTAAGTTTCATATTTAGTTTATATGAAGGACTACTTCTTTAGTTGACAATAGGTCGTATAGATTTCTCTTTTTTATGCAGTTTAATCTGTGATCTTAATTTAGGTATTTGGGGATTCATATTTTTCATCATATTTTTTTCCTCAGGGGTCAAGAGGTGATTATTTTGATCGACTAGTTTCTTAATCTTTAATTGGAACTTTGGAGTGGGGTCTTTAGTCACTTCAACGATCCCATTTTCGTTAAAAAATGAGAGTGTTTTAAATATATAATCGTCTTCTTTAATAATTACAAGGGTATTTCCTTTATCAGCCTTTAAATGAATGAAAAAGTCTAATGATGTCAAAAAAAAATTTTTTTTGACAAAAAAAAAATTTTTTTGACATCATTAGACTTTTTCATTTATTTAAAGATTGGTATCTAGTATTTCTTAAAATTTATTCACAGGTCTGATGATGGTTTTATAGAGAAAACCGAAACCAGTTACTCATTAAAACAGACATAATGTGATCAAGACTGAACTTTAATCTAAATATAATAATTAATTGATCACTGTATTCCAAAAATGTTTACCAAAATTATCTTCCTTTCGTTTCTGCTGACGCCGTTTGCTCCAGCCATTACCATTACAAAGTCTCTTTCTGCGAGGGCTGTGCTTTCTTTCTTGATTGATGTTGAAACGTCTCAGAAACCAGCTCCTGGTTTAATGGTACCTTCTATTTCAGACTCGTTAATCACATGAGGTCCGCTTTCCATTAACACAGCTGCTAATTCTCTGGCATAACTGTCTGAATAAATCTTGATTTTACGTTTTTTATTATATCTTACGTGGCTGTTCGCTAAGTTTTGAGTATCCTGCACCACCTTATCAGATGAGTATGCTGAAACAACTTCTATGTCATCTGTGTTTTGAAGCGAATTATATTTGTTATGTAACGGTAACACAAAGTCCTGCCTATGTTTATTGTTAATATGTTTGTAAGAGCTCCCCTTCGATTTTACAGTTACCCATCTACTGCTAGGCCTGTTGAGAGCCGTTTTAGTCGTAGCTTCACTTTCTGGCAATCCTTCAATGTGTTTCGACATATTAAGACATACCTGATGATCACCCTATGCCAATTTAAGCTTGAGTCTTCTGTTTTCTTCACTCAGAATTTTGGTGTCCTCCCGTAGCCCAGCAATAATTAACAACAGATCATTTTCGGAGGATGAAGCACCGATTTTCACATCTTTGGTCGTTGTTTTACCACGCCATTGCTCTGACTTGTGTGGATTTAATTCATATTTCTCGTACAGTTTTTTTAATTCGTCCTGTAAGAGTCCAATAATTGTAATATATGATAGGTTTTCCTTTTTGATACTGTCGGTCTTCCTTGCTGCATCACAAGTACACGTTTCATTATCATTAAGGGATGCATCCTTTTGTTTACAATCCGCACAGTTTCACATACTCGCACAGTTATCCTCGCTTCTCAGGGAAGGATCAAGCTTTCCGCAACGAAAATGAAATTTATGGTTCCAATGGACACAGACGAAGCCACTTTTAACAGGTTTCGCGCACTTTTTGCAAGATTGACACTATATAACATTATTTTCGCGAACTTCTATATTCAAAACTTCCGCAGCTGACGCCATCTTGACATAAAAAGGGAAGTAGGAGTAACCTGCTGAATTACAGGCCTATATCACTAACGTTGATTTACAGTAGGGTTTTGGAACAATACTGTATCCGAACATTATGAAGTACCTCAAAGAAAACGATTTATTGTCACATAATCAGCACGGTTTCAGAAAATATCGTTCTTGTGAAACACAACTAGCTCTTTATACTCATGAAGTAATAAATGCTATCGACAGGGGATGTCAAATTGATTCCATATTTTTAGATTTCTAGAAGGCTTTCGACACCGTTCCTAACAAGCGTCTTCTAACCAAACTGCGTGCCTACGGATTATCGCCTCAGTTGTGCGACTGCATTCGTGATTTCCTGTCAGAAAGGTCACAGTTCGTAGTAATAGACGGAAAGTCATCGAGTAAAACAGAAGTAATATCCGGTGTTCCCCAAGGAAGTGTTATAGGCCCTCTATTGTTCCTGATCTATATTAACGAGATAGGAGACAATCTGAGTAGCCGTCTTAGATTGTTTGCAGATGATGCGGTCATTTACCGTCTTGCAAAGTCATCAGATGATCAAAACAGCTTGCAAAATGATTTAGATAAGATATCTGTATGGTGCGAAAAGTTGCAAATGACCCTGAATAAGGAAAAATGTGAAGTTATTCACATGAGGACTAAAAGAAATCAACTAAATTTCGATTACGCGATAAATCACACAAACCTGAAGGCTGTAAATTCAACTAAATACTTAGGGATTACAATTACAAATAATCTAAATTGGAACGATCACATAGATAATATTGTGGGTAGAGCAAACCATATACTGCGATTAATTGGCAAAACACTTAGAAGGTGCAATGGGTCTACTAAAGAGACTGCTTACAGTATGCTTGTCTGCCCGATTCTGGAGTACTGTTGTTCGGTGTGGATCTGCGTCAGGTGGGACTGACGGATGACATCGGAAAAGTACAAAGAAGGGCAGCTCGTTTTCTATTATCGTGAAGTAGGGGAGATAGTGTCACAGACATGATACATGAATTGGAGTGGCAATCATTAAAACAAAGGCGTTTTTCGTTGCAACGGGATCTTCTCATAAAATTTCAATCACCAGTTTTCTGCCGGCCGGAGTGGCCAAGCGGTTCTAGGCGCTACAGTCTGGAACTGCGCAACCGCTACGGTCGCAGGTTCGAATCCTGCCTCGGGCATGGATGTGTGTGATGTCCTTGGGTTGGTTAAGTTTAAGTAGTTCTAAGTTCTAGGGGACTGATGACCACAGAAGTTAAGTCCCATAGTGCTCAGAGCCATCTGAAACATTTTTTTGGACTAGTTTTCTCCTCCGATTGCGAAAACATTCAATTGGCACCCACCTACATAGGGAGAAATGATCATCACGACAAAATTAGAGAAATCAGGCCTTGCACAGAAAAAAATTAAGTGGTCGTTTTTCCCGCATGCCGTTCGAGAGTGGAATGGTAGAGAGACAGCTTGAACGTGGTTCGTTGAACCCTCTGCCAGGCACTTTATTGTGAACAGCAGAGTAATCACATAGATGTAGATGTAGATTTTGCAGGGAGGAACTTTGTTTCACTATAGTACAATTGCATTGGCTTGGGCCATTCTGATCTTGAATGAAAAAAGTTGTTGCTACTGAAACAAAAAGGTTGTACATTGCATGCATTCCTTGTGAAGAGTACTATCTGATTGCTTGTGTCATGTTTTGGTCTTAGGTTTAGTGACTGTGTCAGATCTGGATAGCAGAGTGAGTGGGTTTTGATCCGACTGATCCTCTTTATTCAGACACTTGTAAATGGTAGGTGACTCACTAGGTAATTTTTGTTTCTTGCTACCATCATGTCAGCTGGTTGTCAGGAGAGTTTGAAACAGCACCCATGATCAAAACTGCATTGTTGGAACGATATAAATGGTCCATTTGATAAGTCGTTCCAAAATTAATGGAGAATACACAAAGAATCTTAAGTAATTTGATTGTGGTACTTTGACCACATGAGTTTAATTTTCATTTTCATTTGTTTATTGTGTTTTGCCAGACAGGGTGTAGGTCTATGCATGGATACACCTAGAAACACGAGAAATTAGAAGCATTAGTCTACTAAGGTAGCTGTTATGTTCATATTTTGTTTAGAGAATATGTGTTCTTACTTTTGGTATACACAGTGACTTATATCACGTTATCGATTACGGTAAGTTATGAGAGAGCTCTCATTCAGGTGTTATCAAAGACTTGAAATATGCTGTGCATATACGAGCGTGTAATCGCTGGACAGAGTCAAAGAGTAGAAATATCTCTAAGGACAGAGTGAGAGGAGGAAAACTGTCATAGATGAGAGAGATGGGTAGTCATGAGATGATGCAGCTTAATGCAGTTGACAGAGTCTACTAACAAAAGCGGAATAGTGGAGAAATGTTTAACTAAAAATTAATATTAATCACATCTAGATGCATGTGGTTGGGCCAACACATGAACTATAAGGCAAAGGATGTGGCAACTAAGTACGATATACTAGTTAAAACGATAGCATATCTGTTCTTATTTCTGCCAGAACCTTAAAAGAAAATCAGGGAAATGAGAGCAAAAACTGTTAGATAATGGAACATGTTTTGTGTTCTCGTATTATGACGTTCTTAGATAATACAAATCTCCTTCATCATAACCAACATGGATTCTGCAAACAGAGATCATGTGAAACTCAGCTCGCCCTATTTGCCCAAGAAATTCACAGTGCCGTAGACACTGGCGAGCAGATTGATGCCGTATTCCTGGACTTCAGGAAGGCATTTGATACGGTTCCGCACTTACGTTTAGTGAAAAAAATACGAGCTTACGGAATATCAGACCAGGTTTGTGATTGGATTCAGGATTTCCTAGAAGAAAGAACACAACATGTCATTCTTAACGGTTCAAAATCTGCAGATGTAGAGGTAATTTCGGGAGTACCGCAGGGAAGCGTGATAGGACCTTTATTGTTTACAATATACATAAATGACTTAGTTGACAACATCGGTAGCTCCGTGAGGCTATTTGCAGATGACACGGTTGTCTACAAGAAAGTAGCAACATCAGAAGACTCGTACGTACTCCAGGAGGACCCGCAGAGGATTAATGCATGGTGCGACAGCTGGCAGCTTTCCCTAAACGTAGATAAATGTAATATAATGCGCATACATAGGGGCAGAAATCCATTCCAGTACGATTATGCCATAGGTGGTAAATCATTGGAAGCGGTAACGACAGTAAAATACTTAGGAGTTACTATCCGGAGCGATCTGAAGTGGAATGATCATATAAAACAAATAGTGGGAAAAGCAGGCGCCAGGTTGAGATTCATAGGAAGAATTCTAAGAAAATGTGACTCATCGACGAAAGAAGTAGCTTACAAAACGCTTGTTCGTCCGATTCTTGAGTATTGCTCATCAGTATGGGACCCTTACCAGGTTGGATTAATAGAAGAGATAGACATGATCCAGCGAAATGCAGCGCGATTCGTCATGGGGACATTTAGTCAGCGCGAGAGCGTTATGGAGATGCTGAACAAGCTCCAGTGGCGGACACTTCAAGAAAGGCGTTACGCAATACGGAGAGGTTTATTATCGAAATTACGAGAGAGCACATTCCGGGAAGAGATGGGCAACATATTACTACCGCCCACATATATCTCGCGTAATGATCACAACGAAAAGATCCGAGAAATTAGAGCAAATACGGAGACTTACAAGCAGTCGTTCTTCCCACGCACAATTCGTGAATGGAACAGGGAAGGGGGGATCAGATAGTGGTACAATAAGTACCGTCCGCCACACACCGTAAGGTGGCTCGCGGAGTATAGATGTAGATGTAGATGTAGATAATAACTTCTGCTCATGAGGTTAACGTCAGGAAGCACACTTACGTACAAAATTACTGCAGCAACAACAACAAAAAGGAAATCACAAAATAATGTTGTCTCACAGTCTTCCACAAAATGCACATCTAATTGCAAGGCACCAGTTGTGCTGGTACCACATATGTCTACAAAGTTTAGTTGGTTCTTCCTCTAGGAGACCTGCTAGCACTATTTTAATAATTTGTGTATGTCTTTTTCCTCTTAAGGTTTCTTCAATGAAGTAAGGACCAGTCACTTAGTATCCAATAATCCCCCTTACGTTCAGATTCTACTTTTTTAATGATCAACCTACATCAGCTGTGCGGATTCCCAGAGACCAAACACTGCATATTTTGTACATGTATAATTCCATTATTTCTAAAGGTAGCTTCACAGACAAAGAGATTTACTTGAAGAAATAACATTCTTTGTTGATATGACATAGAACTGAAGCATAGAATTCCATCTGTCATCTGCAATCCCACTGGTTAAGCTGCTGGTGAAGTGACACATGATACAAATGCAAACTGTTTGCATGCAAAATGACTTCCCACTATGGCTTACACAAAGAGAAACTGTGTTATTTGCTAGTAACAGTAACATAATAATTACAGATAGGACACCAGAAATGTTGGAAGTAAAAGTTGAAAAGGCAATTATGGTGGTCCACAACTGGTCAAATAACAATAGAGTAACCCTTAATGTAAAAAAGACTAATAACATGAACTTCTACATAAATAAAAAACTATTATAACAAAACTTAAAGTATGTAGTTAAACTGTAGGGGGTGTAACTGCCACAAACGTTTTATGTGTACTTGTTGATCAACGATGAACATTAGGAGGTACTTAGAAAAAGAATTAGCACAACGTGCTATGCCTTAAGAATATTAATCACAGTGTGTAAAAACTTATGGCTAAAAGAATATAACTATAAAAACATTCAGTCTATCATCAACTATAAGACGAGTTTCTGGGGTGTAAATGCTCAGAATGTGGAGAATGTGTTCAAACTGCAAAAGTGAGCCATTAGTATAATGAGCAAGAGTCACAAAAGGTCCCACTGATTAAGCCATTCAAAAAAGAGGTATTGGGACAGTTCCAAGTGACTACATATTGCAAACTACAGTTTTTATACAAAAAACATTGACCAGTATGCAACAAACAGCTCAATACATGAACATCAAACCCGATACAGCGACTGCTTGCACCAGGAATAAAGATCCAAAACCACCGTGTTTTATCAGGGAGACAAGGTATATAACAAATTGCTAAAATTGATCAAAAACGTAAAGAAACTCTAAAAATTTAAAACATACCTTCAAGAATGTTTACTACAAATAGTTTTTACACCATTAAAGAGTTCATTCGACATAAAATCATTAGAAATAAATGATCAGGATGACCAGTTACAAAGAGAATGGAATATGCTTGTAAGCAACACAATACATTGTAGTTTGTAATTTACGCCAAGCAAGACAAAACTAAATTATATTATTGGAGGAGTCTTATGATTTATTTCTCTTATGTTTAGCAGACTTTTTCTGCCTTATGCATTTTAATGATAAATTGTGTATATGTATATTCGTATTACGAATTTATGAATTTCTTATGTATACCCTGTTTTGTTTTTCATTATCTTATGTACCTGTGTGTGTGTGTGTGTGTGTGTGTGTGTGTGTGTGTATGTGTGTGTGTGTGTGTGTGTGTCTGTGTGTGTGTGTGTGTGTGTGTGTGTGTGTGTGTGTGTGTGTCTGTGTGTGTGTGTGTGTGTGTGTGTGTGTGTGTGTCTGTGTGTGTGTGTGTGTGTGTGTGTGTGTGTGTGTGCGCGTGCACGTGTGTCAGACAACGCTGGGGCGACTTATTTCTCTCGACATAACATGTTGATTATGAGCACCAGCTGTCAGAACATCTATTTCGTTCGCTCCGTTCGTTGCATGCTCCTTACACTCATGGTAGTATTCCAGTACCATAGCAGTAATAATTTTTTTGCACAGTTGCTGAATTGTTATTCTTGTTGAACACGGTCTGTCATGGTGGGGGGCACACCTTTCTACATACAACTGAACTGTTCTCATCGCGCTTCTTCTGCACTTTCTATAAAGAATTGGAAGCCGCCTCGTTATTCCACGAGACTACTACACGAGGAAGCCGGCATTCCCCTCCCGCGTGATCGCTTCGGACAGTCCACCGGGTTGTTCTACAACGAAGCTGACTGGGCCGCCAGGTCCACCACAGGTCGACGATACGTTAGTCCACCACAGGTCGACGATACGTTAGCCTGACCTGCTGGCGGTAGTAGTGTCTCCCGCGGCGCAGATGCTGACACAAATAGCGTCTCTAAATCCGGAAGGTGCTCACAGAGTCCAATCCACACTAATAGGCCAATAACCCACAGGTTAGGTCTATGCAAGAACAGCAGCCTGGATGCTTTCCCTGCACCCACACCTGGCTGATGAAGCCAGCGCTTCTAAGCGAGCGGGCGAGCCTGTTAACTTCCTTTTGATTGGTGAAACAAATGTGTTCCTTTCCGAAAATTTTGAATTTTGAGATATCGCAATTTCTGTTAACATGTAAACAATTTCTGATTTCTATATCTGAATTTGAGTGAGTTTTACAGGTTGTATATCTGTGATGGAAAAGAGGTGTTTTAAAATTTAATTTTATTGCCATTGTTTAACCGCACCAATATAAAAACAAATCTTTCATGTACAAGGTGTCTCACTATTCACGTTGCACACTTCTAGAAGTTGTAGGGGTACTTAGCAGATCAAGCTTTAGACTAGAATCCATGTCTAGAAATGTCATCTGGCGATGCTACGGAGCGTCAAAGTTATAGGCGCTAGCACCCGTAAATGTATAGGCCTATACATATACAGGGATGATGTTACTAACTTTAGAGGATGATGGAGATGGATAAGTGTATCATTTTCATCCATTAAGTCCCCTACACAGCCTCTAGTAATGTGTAATATGAATTGTGAATCGCCCAGGACCCTTTAAATGTCCTTTGTCAGGTGGTACAGAATTTTTTAGTTAAAATTACACATGATGTGGTTAACCGTTTCAGATCCATAGTACATTACATCGTAGATAAATTTAAAACCAAGTAAACTGGCCTCAAGTTGAGAGAAACAGGGAAACGCGTGGTGCTCTTTTTGCCACAATATTGGTATTTTTATTCTACGGTATGGCAGCATCTGCAAGCATTTATAACTCTCATGTAAAAAAGGGACATCTTGCCTTGTTTGGCATGACTGTAATCACAAATTGTCCTTCATTTATACAAAGCTACTCTGAACTTCTTGAAATGCCTCTAAAATTTAGGAGGTTCTGTTCTGTGAAGCGTTTATGCACACAGCCGCGAGATTTTGTTGGGTCAAAATTATTTCCCCTTAACAACATGAGGACCGTTTTCAGAAGACATGTCGATTGCTTCTGACGCTGTTACTGACTCCTGTTATATTCAAACAACTTTCAGATCGATGCGAACACGTACAGAATGAACTAAATTATCGTAATACGCAAAAAAATGAATATTTTAGACTTTATCTAAGATTTTTGTTAGTACTGAAAATTTTACTTCTCCAGCAACAGGTTCCTTTTCGCTTTCTGTTTCACATTTTTGTTCTCAAACAAGCAGCACTTCATTCATGTGAGCAATAGAAACAGAATGAAAGCTAGATTTTCTTCATGCCCTTTTATATATGCATAGTGGCGGTGGAACACTATTTCCTTCTTATCCGACGTGAAGTTTATCTTTAATTGGGTATGAAATCACGAACTTGAAAACGTATAAATCACGAACTTTATCCTGAGACGGCAATCAGTTTCATATTCAAAATAGATACGTCCTATGTTCCGAAACTAGTAATCGGATTTAGACGACTTTTGAATTCGTCGCTTTTAGCAGCACAGCACAAGCTGCAGAAATTACTGTACTTCTATTTTAATATCGAAATTGATACCGGTATTTCTGTAATTAATATAGCTATGAAAATGCGCTATTCGTCGTTTGGGTAGATCTTCTTCAAAATTCATCTGGGTGAAAACAGAATTTCGATGTCTTAAACTATTTCAGGAAATACACGATCTCTTCAAACGTATCCGAACACCCTTATGTAATACTGAAGTGACCGTAAGACCACACAAAGGGCGGAACAACTAGTATAACAGGAGACTGGGGGTATTGTGCTGTCGGTAGAGAAACAGTTACAAGAGAATGGGGTGGTCAGGAGACTAGTGGGCTAGTCATTAGATGTCACCTGAGTAACGATTCCATCAGAGACCTTTGAACCCTTCTAAAGACGCCCAAGTCGACAGTTGCTACTGGGACTGTGAAGTGAAAACGCGAACGAACAACCAAAGCTGAACAGATACCAGGTGGGTTTCATATTCTGATGGACTGGGACCGCTGAGCAATTCGGATGGTGGTTGTAAAGAATCACGTGACATCAGGTGAAAGGATCACTCGTGAGCTCGAAAGAGCTACCAGCACTCCAACTGACACAATGACTGTGCAAAGGGAGTTGAAAGGAAAGGGATGCAATGGTCGAGCAGCTCCTCATAAGCTACACATTTTTTGTACTCAGTGCTAAGTGACTCTTGAAGTGGTGTAAAGAGTGATGTCACTGCATGGTAGATGACTGGAAAAAAGTGATATGTAATGCTGGACCGTGCTATACAGTGTGGCAATCCAATGGAAGGCTCTGGCTTTGGCAAATTCTGAAATCATGGATAGTGCAGACAGTGAAGTACAAAGGTGGTGATGTTACGGATGGGGGTATCTCACGTGGTTAGGTTGTGGTCTCCTCATTGTGTTTAAGAACATGCTAAATGCGGACGGATATGAACAAATTTTACAGTACTGTGTGCAGTGTATGGTAGAGGAACGGTTTGGAGACGATGGTTGTTTATACCAGCACAACAATGCACCCTGTCATACAGCGACATATGTGAGGCAACGGTATGAGACTAAAAACGTTCCTGAAATGGACTAGCCTGCCCAGAGTCCCGACCGGAAGCCAATGGGTCACTTTTGGGATGAGTTATGACATCGACTTCGCTCCAGACTCAGGTTTCAGACAACTCATTGTAAGTGTCCCCAGCAGAGTTCATCAAGGTGTAGGGTGTACGCACCTAATACTGATGGCCACTACTATGTGTACAGATACTTTGTATCGGATAGTGTATGTGAGGTGGGCCGTTTAGCTGTATGTGAAAGTATATGCAGATGTATCAAGTTGCTTATAATATAGGACATCTGTTATCACCAGTGTCAGTTGTTGTGTGATTACAATAAAACGACACAAAAAGCTCCACAATTAAGGTATGACAGCATGTCAGAGAACTGGTTTGACTGTTGAGATCGAATAGTAGTGCCAAATCATGTCATGTATTAACATGTGCTGTTGTGTTACAGGTTAATTTATTACAGTGACTACAGTACATATAAATGATATGTGTTAAAATATAGATATTTAAAATAAAAATAAATTAAACTGTAATTCTGTGCAGTGGTAGTTTGAAGACTAGGACAGACTGAAATGTTAAAAACACTGCTTAACTAGGTAATAATAAATGGATTCTAATGTCATACAATAAAAAGCAAATTCCACACAAATGTAAATCTTGTGTTCTAATTGCCTTGTTGTAATGTACCATTCTTTCCTGGCTGGTATGGGTTTTGTGATTTAAATTTGTTCATGAAAGTAAATATGTTCTCGAATAATGACTATATCACATTGCTTATATGAAAAGAAAACATGCATTGATGAAGCTTGAAAGAAGCTATTAGCGTTGTTAATCTTCTTTTATGGCATTGTCATGTACGAGGTCAAGGTCATGAAGGGGGGATTCCTGATGGAGCACACAAATGATAAATATATCAGCACGCTTTTGGCGCTGGAGACATACGACAACCAAGCTGCTGCGGCTGCTGCTGCTACTGTTCATCTTTATGCTGCACAGTACCCTCAAAGGCATCATCCCGATAACATTTTCCTTTGCCTGGAGCAATGCCTTCGGGAAACTGTAATCATCATCCACAATTAAACAGAGGCCATCCACAGGCTAGATGTACTCCACATACTGAAACATGATTCTTGAAACTATTCATCAATCATCTCAGCAAAGTACCCAAGATATTACCAGGCAGTTCCAGATATCTCAAAGACTGGTTGTTGAAGTGTTGCACTATAAAGAACTGTATCCGTGTCATTACACGTTAACTCAACACCAGCAGAAAGAAGACCGCATTCGAAGAGTACAGTTTTGTGAATGGCATTTGCAACAAGTGGAAAATAACAGACTAAGAAAGGAGTGTATGTTACAAGATATCGATCTTATCGCATCTGGTGTCATGTTACACATCTGGTGTTGGGTTACACTCATGGGATCCTCGTTTCCTCCATTCCCTCTCCCTCGGGGAACTACCAGGAATTGATCAAACTCATCCGGGGGATTCACTCAGGCAGTTGCGCCTCATGACATAAAAATTGCGAGGACATCTTTCCTCTCCCCTCTGGACCAATGAGGATGAAGCACCTACTTTACACCTTTTACAACTGGAATACTTGTGTGAGAGAGGTTACAAATTAGCTGGACAGCATGGTGTGGCGTTCGCTGTGTTATTCAGTGGTTTGGTATTTAACTAATTTGTAAATGGAAATGATAATCTTATTTTATTACATTGAGTAGTTACTAAATGATTTTTCTCCCGGCTAAAGATTTGATCAAGTTGCTAAAGAACTCCAAGTTAACGTCGTGTTAAAGTGTTGTCTGTAAGTTGTGTAAGTGTCACTAAATCACAGTTCATACAACAGATTCTATACAACTATTGATTAAGATGGAAGCAGTTATCTTCAGCAAAATGATCAATAAAACCACCGAATATCAGCCGCGCACAACACTGACGTATGTTACCTGAAACAATATTCTTCGCAACTCATGCGTAATTAATTTCGGTTCCATACATCAGCTAGAAAAGTTTGTTGTAACGTTCGTGCTATGAGCACTGTTTTTTGAGAACCAATCTGATTCGAATTATTTTCATTAAAATGAGTTCGGGACCACCAGTGCACACTCATTTTTACACATTTGTATCACCTTCGGCATTTATTCTGCAGAGTTGCGTAATTTAAATTTGAATTTGCCGCTGAGATAATTGTTAAGATGGCGGCAGACAATTGATAGAGACTTTCTATTGTTAGAGCAAGTAAGTAAATATTTAAAATGGTTATTAAACGCTATAAAATCTACTTTCGTATTGTGCACTTTTAGATTTCATCAAGCAAACATTTGATTTGTTTCTAAGGAAAACACAGACAAACACGCGATACAAATCGCTATCATCAATGACTGCGCTCGTTGCAGCGGAAAGAAATAATTAGCAGAGATCTCATATAGGTAGGTACGGAAGCACTCTCAGTTTTACAGATTTTGCGTATTTTCCTCAGATTTACGTATTTGCACAGTGTTTTCACAACTTTGCATGTTTCGTCCCATTATGCAACACTGTTCTCGACGATGCAATACTGTAATGTTCTCAGGCAATCCTATTACAAATTAGATATCACTGTTACTGCGACCACATCTCCATCTTTTATTAAAGGAGGCACTCTGGAGCATAGGGAGGGGTTGTGTCTGTCTGTTTATAAGAAATTACGCCACTCTAGGCCAATTTACTTAATATAGCAGAGGCCAAACCCAGACAAGTAATGTGTAAGTATTCTCAGTTTCAAGTATTTTCCACAATTGTGCACGTGATACCCTATTTCGAGAGTTACATCGTTTCGCGTCACGACTTCGCTTAGCGTCGTGTAGATATCTTGGTGTTGTCAGCTTTGGATCGATTTATGTATCACTTCCAAGCAACCTCTCCATTACTAGTGTCTGACGTCGTAGTGTTAGAAACGAACACATTGGTAGAAATACTGTAGTTATAGAGAATTCTGTAGTGTCGGTAGCTGGACCGACACCGTGATGTGGATTGCTGAAAAGGAATGCTAAACTAACGCTGTGGCCGATAGTGCATGCACGGCAATAAGCATACGGGCGTGAAGTCTGGAACATAAAAACTTATGAATGAATAAGAAGAAAAGTATGTAGATGCTTTTTACTTAACTTTTATTAATTCCTTGGAATACATCTCTCTTGATTACTCGTAAGCTATAGGCACTGATACAAATGGCTCCTTGCTAGTTCGTAGCCATTAACTTAGCTGATGGCTATTCTGTCTCTCGGCTAATGAGAGAGAAAGGCTTCGTACAACTGGGCGATAGCTAGGTTCGCGTACAACTGGGCGGTAGCTTGGTTCTCGTACAACTGGGGTCGAGTCCACTCTCGTGTCACGAGACCTGCCTTGGTGGTGGCGCTAGGTCTGCGATCACAGTGGCGACACGCGGGTCCGACATGTACTACATGGACCGCGGCCGATTTAAACTACCACCTAGCAAGTGTGGTGTCTGGCGGTGACACCACATTCCTCCCCCGCAAATCGGCGAACGGTCGTGTAATAAGGCTTCCGCCCGCCGTGGGGAGGACCACATGTTGACGTATGCGATGAGGTGGGGAGCCTAACAACAGGCGAGGCTGTGCCACCCGCACCCGGCCATCCGGTCCGAGGGGAGCTAGGAAACGCCTGCAAAACTAGTCCAGGGTGCACGTCAACATGCGGTGTATGCGCCCGTAAAGAGACAGGAGGTCCTAAAGGGTCGACCTCCATTGCGTCGGGGTAGCCGACGCGCGATGACGTTATGTGGTCCGGAGCGGGCGGGCGTTCCATGGCGGAGGACAGCTGGTCACGGGAAGCGATCGGCGGCGCGTGACCCTGGGAGGCGCGTGGCGGCTGCAACGAAGCGTCGAATGCGGTCGGCGGCGGCGGCGGCTGCTGCTGCTGCTGCTGCTGCGGCGGCGGCGGCGCGTCGCCATGGGGCAAAATGGAAGGCATCGTCGGTAACACCTGGGGATGAGGCGAGCCAGTAGATGGGTCCCCAGGGCGCTGACCGGACGGCACCGTCGCTGAAAGCAGACGGGGAGCGGCAGAACCCGAGCGACGACAGAGGCGCAGCTGATTGAGATGCCGACGCATCTCACCAGAGGCCCCCAAAACCAAATACATCGCGCGGCCGAGGCAGCGAAGAATGCGCCCTGCGAGCCAACGCCGTGAACCTCGATAGTTGCGATAAAATACAACGTCGCCCGGAGCAAAAGCAGGAGTCTGCCGCTGCGCAGGAACCTGATGCGGCGGATGCAGCAAAGACATCAAGGTGCGATGAGGACGACCGTGGAGCAACTCAGCCGGCGAGCGACCATCTCGGGGCTGAGAGCGATACGAAGACAAAAAGAGCAACAATGCGTCCTCCCGAGAATGCGACTCTTTCAATTTCAACATCTGTGACTTGAAAGTCCGGACCAATCGTTCAGCGGCACCGTTGGACTGAGGCGAAAACGGCGCGGATGTCAGATGTTGAATACCATTGGCCTGGCAGAAAGACTGGAATTCTGCGGACATGAATTGTGGGCCATTGTCGGAAACAATAGTCTGCGGAAGACCTTCAATGCAAAAGATAGCAGACAACGCTTGGATGGTGGCGGAGGACGTCGTGGAAGACATCCGAACAACAAAAGGAAAATTACTGAAGGCGTCGACCAGAACCAACCATCGAGCATCCCATCCTCGTCGCCAATAATTGTAGTGTCGGTAGCTGGACCGACACCGTGATGTGGATTGCTGAAAAGGAATGCTAAACTAACGCTGTGGCCGATAGTGCACGCACGGCAATAAGCATACGGGCGTGAAGTCTGGAACATAAAAACTTATGAATGAATAAGAAGAAAAGTATGTAGATGCTTTTTACTTAACTTTTATTAATTCCTTGGAATACATCTCTCTTGATTACTCGTAAGCTATAGGCACTGATACAAATGGCTCCTTGCTAGTTCGTAGCCATTAACTTAGCTGATGGCTATTCTGTCTCTCGGCTAATGAGAGAGAAAGGCTTCGTACAACTGGGCGATAGCTAGGTTCGCGTACAACTGGGCGGTAGCTTGGTTCTCGTACAACTGGGGTCGAGTCCACTCTCGTGTCACGAGACCTGCCTTGGTGGTGGCGCTAGGTCTGCGATCACAGTGGCGACACGCGGGTCCGACATGTACTACATGGACCGCGGCCGATTTAAACTACCACCTAGCAAGTGTGGTGTCTGGCGGTGACACCACAAATTCTATCAGCCAAAGATATGGTACAAGAAATATCACACTACATTACTAGATTATATGATGTCTGTTAAAATAGTGATGCATCAAACCAAAGACACTGTTTGCGTAGCACAACTCTAGAGAGATTCGTCGATTATCTGTGACAACCACCATAGAGTAAATATCTCGGGTGTGAGCATTCACATGCGCAGGACAGATTTTGTGGTGTCAACATTTATTGCCGGCCTGGTCACGTGTTCTCGGGACGTAGTGCGTTTGTCCGTATAGCGTCCTGTATATTTAGAATGTCACTACATCCTTAGTACAGATGGATTCTTCTCGTACGTGTCGTGGATTGCGCAGACACTTTAACAGTATCCATTTCATATCGGGAATAAACCAGCTACGTAACTTTTAAGAGCAAGTGATATTGCATTCTGCTTCTTTGCGATAGGTGTCACAGTTCAGATGCACTCGATTTTTGGTAGTTTTCGGTATGATACGGCACTTTATAGTATTACAGAGCCTGGCGTACATTTTTGCAGTGATAGTCTTGCAAAACGACTTGACAGTACGCTAGTACTTTTGAAAGTGTCCGAAAAACACCGAATTTGCCACACATTAGCGATTATATCCCTGCTAATTCGTCCTTCTTTATTGCTATTTCTGCGTATTTATTTTCTCGTTTTTGCGACCTAAAGCACAATGTTTCTTACTGGTGATACTTTGAAGTATTTATTTAATGCATTTTACGTACTTGCTCCCAGTTTGTTAAATAAATATTAGACTGAGTAAGAAAGGGGGGGGGGGGGAAGACGATTGGAGAATAAATGTACTTTAAAGCAAATACAGTTGGTCATGTAACAGTCAACCCATATAACACCATTAAGGGAAGTGGAAAGTGACACAAATGAAAGAGTTTGGGGACATATTTACTAATATTTTACGCTTCTTAATCAAATGGTGAAGAAAATAAATTGAAGGTAAAATACACCAAAGAAGATGAATGTGTACTTTGATTAGCTACCTTCAGCCACACACGTCCAAATTTTTCTCTGTCCAAACATTCCTCTTCAAAGTGTTTCGAACATACTTTGGAATATTTTGTGGGGACAAAATTACTCCTCCCTATTTTCTGGAGCCACATCATTACTCGTTGTTCATCATTCGGGAAACTAAAATATAAATCACAAATAATCATTCTCCATGTCCTAGACACATTTAACATGGTCTCCTACTGTAACTTTATAGCAAACAAAAAGGTCTGGACACATATTATACGAAGACATATTACAGACTCCCACTCTATTGAATTTATCTGTCTCCCGTCTTTCAAATCTATATACATAGTCGACAAGTCACTGATAAATGCATGGAGGATAGTATTTGCTGAAACAACTAACCACTCCCTTTCCTGTTCCACTAGCAAATTTACGACAGGAAGCGATTGTTTGCAAGCTTTTGTACCAGCCGTAATATCTGTTATATAGTCATAAAATTGTAGAAAAATAGGTCTACAGAATCAAGCCTTAATTATAATGCGTCTCGAAATTTTTAAACATATACAGTGTCTCTTACTAATATGCTAACTATAATTAGAGCTACATGGTATGTACCCATGAAAAGTTACTATCCCTCCGTTCAAATATTTTTCTTTGCATCCGTAGCAACAACAGTAATTCACCATCGCTATTACACTATCAACAAACGGTGAAAGCACAACAAAAACTCTTGATATTATAAACTTCAAACTCTGCGGAAAGCACACACGCATAGCGAAGTCCCGAAAACACGTGACAATCCTGGTTTAATGCTGACAACATGCGCAGAACGCAATGCTCACTCCAGAGGTATTTACTCTATGACATCCACAGCGAAAATCATGTCGCCTGCTGGAGGGTACATTACCTCTCAGACTCCGAGGTGTGGGTGTGTAACCAAGAACGCCGATTACACCAATACTGTGCCCAGCAATTGCCTAGAAAGTAGCTGCTGGTGCTCATAACTGCCGCTATATCAGTTCTGGCCGCTAGATCTCGCGCTCGCAGTAAAAACGGCTGGCAGATACCAAGTCGCAGGTAGAAATATCGAAGACTATTAAAGACTAGATTACGAGGAACTCATCTGTATTCACCGGATAATGCCGATTCAGAATCCTTACACCATCGTAGCCACCACTTCGTGCACGTGAGAGATCCACACGTCTGCAAAACACTATGCCAGAAGATCTCCGCAGACGTGCTGGAGAAATGTACGCAACATAAGTGTAATCACTTCCAACCTAGTAGCTGTCACAAATGGCGGTCAGTCGTCCAGAGAGAGGTGGTCCTGTAACAGGAAAATCCTGTACTAACTTGTCGACGCTTTTGCAGATAAATACTGCTAACAGTTTAAGCGCCAAGCACATCTCTCCCCACCAACCTTTCTTTCCTGACCAACTGGAAACATACTTCCCTGCTCCTTCCTCAAACGGTCATGCTTTTGAAACTAGCATAAATAGTTCCATTTGGACCCAGGCGGCAGCCCGGGCGGAATTAAGACTCGTAACAAAATAAACCTTTCAAGTACATACGATATTACTATAACCCTCGTACACTGAAGCACCAAAGAAACTAGTATCATCATGCGTATTCAAATATAGGGATATGTAAACAGGTAGAATACGGTGCTGCGGTCGGCAATGCCTATATGAGGCAACAAGTGTCAGGCGCAGTTGTTAGATCGGTTACTGCTGCTAGAATGACAGGTTATCAACATTTAAGTGAGTTTGAACGTGTGTTATAGTCGGCGCACGAGCGATGGGACGCAGCTATTCCGAGGCAGCAATGAAGTAGGGATTTTCCCGTACAACCACTTGGCCAGTATACCGCGAACATCAGGAATCCGGTAAAATATCAAATCTCCGACATCGCTATGGGCGGATTCTGGAAGAACGAGATCAACGACGACTGAAGAGAATCGTTCAACGTGACGGAAATGCACTCTTCCGCAATTTGCTGCAGATTTTAATGCTGGACCATCAGCAGGTATCAGCATGCAACGAAACATCATTGATGTGGGATTTCGGAGCCGAGGGCTCGCTGGTGTACCCTTGATAAGTGGACAACACAAAGCTTTAAACCTCGTCTGGGCCCGTGAATACCGACGTTGGACTATTGATGACTGGAAACATGTTGCCTGGTCGGACGAGTCTTGTTTCATATTGTATCGATCGAATGGACGTATACGGGTATGGAGACAACCTCATCAATCCATGGACCTTGCAGGTCAGCAGGAGACTGTTCAAGCTGGTCGAGGTCTGTAATGGTGTGGGGCGTATGCAGTTGGAGTGATATGAAACCCCTGATACGTCTAAATACGACTGTGACAGGTGGCACGTAAGTAAGCATCCTGTCTGATCACCTGCATCCATTCATGTCCATTGTGCATTCTGACGGACTTGGGCAATTCCAGCAGGACAATGCGACACCCCACACTTCACACGCCCCGAATTGCTACAGAGTGGCTCCAGGGACACTCTTCTGAGTTTAAACACTTCCCTGGCTACCAAACTCCCCACACATGAGCATTATTGAGCATATCTGGTGAAACCTTCCCGTCTGCTCTATATCTCTTTTGTTACGCAACCTTCCCTTCTACAATAACCTATGAAACCTTCCATAGGAATTCTATCTCTTGCTTAATAATAACAAATGAAATCTTCCATTTGAAATTAATTCTCTTTCTCAATCTTCGCATACAAATTTAAATGCTGCTTATTAAAAGTGATTTTGTGATTATTAAGACGAAACATACAACGTGTCGTCGTCGTTGCCCTCAGTCGTTATCTGCAGTAACCCAAAACTGTTCCTTACCTTTTTACTGCTACTGGATCGCCATCTGATTGCTACATCGATCTGCGACATAAATATACTTACTCTGTTTTACTACACTCTATTAGCTGCTGGTGGGCTGTCATAATAAGTGGCTGTATTTATTACCAAAGCTGACGTTATTCTTTGATTAATTTGACGAAGTCACGTAATGCATAGTTAAACTCTTTCTTGACAACAATAAAATTTTGCAAAGTTTTATGTTGATGGCTTTTGGGATGGATTATAATCAGTAATGCAACATTGCTGGCAAAAATTAATTATATTCTGAGTGAAATGATTTTACAAGCGTTCAAATTTGACTTACTTTTTACAACAATCTTACAACTAGCATTGTGCAAACATACTTCAGCAGTCTTGAGTTTCTCAAAAAAATAATTTAATAATATTAGTTCCCCCTATGATAATACACTCCTGGAAATGGAAAAAAGAACACATTGACACCGGTGTGTCAGACCCACCATACTTGCTCCGGACACTGCGAGAGGGCTGTACAAGCAATGATCACACGCACGGCACAGCGGACACACCAGGAACCGCGGTGTTGGCCGTCGAATGGCGCTAGCTGCGCAGCATTTGTGCACCGCCGCCGTCAGTGTCAGCCAGTTTGCCGTGGCATACGGAGCTCCATCGCAGTCTTTAACACTGGTAGCATGCCGCGACAGCGTGGACGTGAACCGTATGTGCAGTTGACGGACTTTGAGCGAGGGCGTATAGTGGGCATGCGAGAGGCCGGGTGGACGTACCGCCGAATTGCTCAACACGTGGGGCGTGAGGTCTCCACAGTACATCGATGTTGTCGCCAGTGGTCGGCGGAAGGTGCACGTGCCCGTCGACCTGGGACCGGACCGCAGCGACGCACGGATACACGCCAAGACCGTAGGATCCTACGCAGTGCCGTAGGGGACCGCACCGCCACTTCTCAGCAAATTAGGGACACTGTTGCTCTTGGGGTATCGGCGAGGACCATTCGCAACCGTCTCCATGAAGCTGGGCTACGGTCCCGCACACCGTTAGGCCGTCTTCCGCTCACGCCCCAACATCGTGCAGCCCGCCTCCAGTGGTGTCGCGACAGGCGTGAATGGAGGGACGAATGGAGACGTGTCGTCTTCAGCGATGAGAGTCGCTTCTGCCTTGGTGCCAATGATGGTCGTATGCGTGTTTGGCGCGGTGCAGGTGAGCGCCACAATCAGGACTGCATACGACCGAGGCACACAGGGCCAACACCCAGCATCATGGTGTGGGGAGCGATCTCCTACACTGGCCGTACACCACTGGTGATCGTCGAGGGGACACTGAATAGTGCACGGTACATCCAAACCGTCATCGAACCCATCGTTCTACCATTCCTAGACCGGCAAGGGAACTTGCTGTTCCAACAGGACAATGCGCGTCCGCATGTATCCCGTGCCACCCAACGTGCTCTAGAAGGTGTAAGTCAACTACCCTGGCCAGCAAGATCTCCGGATCTGTCCCCCATTGAGCATGTTTGGGACTGGATGAAGCGTCGTCTCACGCGGTCTGCACGTCCAGCACGAACGCTGGTCCAACTGAGGCGCCAGGTGGAAATGGCATGGCAAGCCGTTCCACAGGACTACATCTAGCATCTCTACGATCGTCTCCATGGGAGAATAGCAGCCTGCATTGCTGCGAAAGGTGGATATACACTGTACTAGTGCCGACATTGTGCATGCTCTGTTGCCTGTGTCTATGTGCCTGTGGTTCTGTCAGTGTGAACATGTGATGTATCTGACCCCAGGAATGTGTCAATAAAGTTTCCCCTTCCTGGGACAATGAATTCACGGTGTTCTTATTTCAATTTCCAGGAGTGTAGTTAGCTGATGTCTCTGTACATCCGTTTATAATCTCTTGTAAATCATAGCTGGTGGCTGGCAGGAACACCGCTCCTCTCAACCTCACGCTTCAGACCTGCTGCCGATCCGCTTCACTTCTCGCTTAGTACTGACTTTCTACGAACGCTAAAGTGCGGTCTCTCCCGCCAACAATGCTTTCTGGTGAAGACAATCCCTGCTACCATTACAAAATGTATCAATGCTCGGTCTTTCCCGCTATTTTCTTAAAATGTATCCATACACGGTCTCTCCCGCCCTTTTAAAATTATATCAATGTGCGGTCTCTCTCGCCAACAATACTTTGGTGCAGACATTCCCTGCTACCACAATTATTTCCAAAATGACAAATATTAATTATTCCTACTTAATCCTATTAATAAAATATAAACATCTTTCATAAATTGTGGTTTGACAATAGACAATAGAAATATACACATCTTACACTGCGATGCCTTGCTTCGTGTTGTTCAGAAGAGATGTCCATCACCTCGTACTCTTAAGGATTTATGGACAACCCTGCAGTATTCATGTTGTCAGTTCCCTCCAGCACTATTTCAGACATTAGTCGAATCCATGCCACGTCGTGTTGTGGTAGTTCTGCGTGCTCGTGGGGGCTGCACCCGATGTTAGGCAGGTGTACCAGTTTATTTTGCTCTTCAATTTATATTAAGCATGGGAAAATCTAAGTACGTTATGTAAATTTAACTGATCCATAGAATTCCAAAGACACACGCTATACCGTCGACACACAGCTGTATTTGCTACTAAAACTTACTAGTGCATTAATAATGAGTGGGCTGTACCTGAAGCGTGAGCAGCACTGGTGCAAAGACTAATTTCCTCCACCATGCGTGATCCATTACTGGCATATCAGCGAAAAAATTGTAGCAATGAAATGCAATCAAAGATCACGTCGACGGTAGGCTGGATCTGCCAGGCATGTAACCCTATCTATATTACGTCTCTAAAAGACTCGTAAATAGATTTAAAAATAATCATATACGACATTGGCACATGCAAATGAGGCAATGAAATGGTTACAGAGCAGCAGAGAAAATAAACTCTTCCTACATACAAAGTTATAGACAGACTCACAGGGGTCATATAAAATGCCACCTTAGAGACTAAGCACCGTACACCGATAAACCGGTTCTCGAAAGACCTATTCCGAACGTAATTAAAATAAGTGAACAGCACTCGCGCAATAATAGATGGAAAACACGGATTGCACGGACCTGATGACAGAGCAGTCAGCACCGAACTTAAGAGGAGAAGATGTGTGTCTCTGCTGCCGCAGGATCACGACTCTTGCAGAAGCCACTTTTAGCATGAAGACAGACCTGGAAATAATCAGTCACGTCTATGTGCCCGCAGTTGCGGGGAAGTGCTATGTCATCGGCTCCAAGTAACCGTGGGAAGAAATCATAAGCAAGCTGAGAGATGGGATGGTTTAACGGATAGCCGCACGTGTGAACGTCTTCGCCTAACTGGCGCAGTCTCTTAAGACGAGTGCTGCAGCGGCAGTTGGAAAGGAACAGGATCTGTGGATTGTCCACGTGCTGACGGTATCAGAGGAGGCTGGCGACTGGTAATATCGACAGTTTGTGCCACCTGGCGAAGATCGGTATCAGTCAGAGGAATGAAATCGTACTAAAATTAATTTATAGTATTCGCCTGGGGGCTGCTGCTTACAGCCTTATTAACAAAAACAGCATTATTTACTTGCAAAAATACATCATACTCGTTACAGTTCCATCAGCAGGTGTTGGACCTTAAGAATCTAGCCTGAATCCGTCTTTCATACATCGTTAGAGCTACAACAACACGATGTTGTCGATGACAAATTACAAATCAGGAGCCTAATACTTCTGGTAGATATGGCAGCTGTATCTGCCTGCACAGGGAGATTTTATAAGTCGGTTGTACTATGAGAAAAATGTTCTGAGACAGGTATGTATTAACTTGTGTCGTGTTTAGTTGTGTGATGAGACTCATTGAAAAAAGCGATCTGACATCATATGTGGTGTTACATTGTGATCGATGTATCGCAAGATACACTCACACACTGTTTCACACGAAGAAGAAAAAAGAGCTGTGATCAGCCAAATTGTTTTATAAGGTTGCTGACCATTTTCGTAGCAGGCACTCTTTCGTCACTGTAACACACTCCTTAGTAAGCAGATAACTTCTTCAAAAATTCAATAGCATAATGCTGGATTTGTTAGTGGTAGTTCGCTCAGAAACAGTGTTGAGAACCAACATTCTCAGGTAACGAAATGTAAGCGAAAGTAGACCTTGTATAGATAGAAACGTTTATCTCTCTCTAGCTCTTAATTGGACTTGGTACAATAAGGAATCTGTGTTTTAAAAAGAGCTGGAAGGATACATGTCCAAATGATGTTCTTATATGTGATCTAGAGTGCGGCTGCCAAAGAGGTGTTTTGTGTAACCGATAGCCATGTTAAAACTACAGACATTCACTATGGGCACTAAGCACATTGTTTTATAAGCAATTATAGGTCCTGACTGGTTTTTTATTAGGTAGCGAATCAAGATATTGCATCCTACCACTACCGATAATCCATTAAAACTACAGTATCCCACAAAATTTACACATTCAGTTAAAATATAAGACCTATTCGAATTCTATGAGTCGTGATCAGAAAAGACACCATGGTCAATTCCATCAGAGTATTACACACCCGCAATAGACAAATCTCGGAACGATCTTAGGTATACACATTCGTTAATTTTAAGAGGTCTGCTCGACAACCAATGTCTCATATCAGGAAAGCATAATTTATTCTATAGAGCAACCAAGCAGACATTGTAGAGCAGGTGTGTAGTTAGTTATTCTTTGCACTGTCAGATTTACTCTCACTAGAATTTTCCGCACTGGTCTGCTTATGACGAATAGACATGATCCAGATGTGCCACTTCAGTACTGTCACTCATCAATTCTCCGGACGACAGTTGGTTAATCCCATGTCAATCTATGTTAGTACCTTTATATATCTGTTACTTCACTATTACTGGGTAGGTCAGCCCCTGAAATGCATGTTTCGACATTAAATAATTAAAACTATAGGAATACAGTTCTATAACCGATAATTCGACCTGATTTTCAGGAATACGAATGACTTTCTGCATGTCACCCATATCTACCTCTACTCCCGGAATGTTGTGTTTCAGCTCTCACATCGACTAGTCTCAGTTTTGACCACTTCTCTCTAACATGTGTCATCTTTTGAATAAGTATGGTGAACATAGAATGACGATCATACGTACTGATGACAGAAAACAACATTCCAAGTACACCTTCCGGCGTAAAATCAAGCGCCGGCACTCCAGTCGCGAACGTTAGAGCAGAGAGGGCTGTGAGGTGGCGTCAGCCAATAGCACGCTGACCGACCCTTCTTCAGACGACAACGCAACATAAGCGGCCTCTATGCGAAGAGGACATAAGCGCCACCAGCTGGGCGCCAGTTCAACAGCAGCATCAAGATTAGGCACTTCAAGACATTGACTAAGGAAATGTACATACTGAAGAACATTGTTTATTTTGTCTGTCACTCTTTGCTTGTGACACATCTGTTTAACACAAAGTTAAGTATTGTTATGTACTTTTCGAAATAAAACTCATTAATACGATTTGTCTGAACTGTTGTCTAGTGATCTGAGAAGCTGGTTTCCCAGACATCCCATGTTTGACAACTAGGCAGGATTCAACAGTACAGGGTTGGTGTCCTTTCAGCCATCTAATATACGATCATGTGACACTTTAGACATCCGTACCATCACCAGTTAGGCCTCTTCTTTGCATTACCAGAAATAATTTCACGAGATTTTTTTTCCTTAATATTCTTAACATACCAGCAAAAATCTTTGGGAGTGTCGATGCTTTGGACGGTTTTAGAAACCGTAAATAATAACCATGTCTCCAAGTCTTGATTCAATGGCGTGTACCAGACCCCCAGCAGTAACATTTATGACGAACAGACGACCATTCCACCAATTTCACACTTTCTACAGCATACTAATTTACTTGCGAAGAACATCCATTAGCGCTTGGAATCTGTTTTATAAGCAACAATTTCTTTTACAACCAATGGACTATGATAGGAGAAGATCGCAGGATGGCAGATAGAACTGTAATCGACCCTGGACTCTTCGACAATGTTAGACACCACCTGCCACATCCAGCAGCGATGAGACGTTGACTGGTGCGTGGTGCTCGATTACGGCGTTCCTTATGATTCGGTTACGACAACAGCCGTGACCTACCACACGGATCTGCTGTTATGGTCTGTATAGTCTGTGAATACCAGTCCTAATTCGGCGATACCATTATTGACATTACTGCGGAGAATCAGGTCCGGGACTGAGAAAAATACATTTCTCATACTTTAATGTAGGACTTCTGGGTAATACTTACGTCACCTTTGTTGGAGTCAGTGTTAAGAATCTCAATTAAAACTATATGCAGACAGAACATAACTAACAAGCTTTCCTCGGTCTCGAACATCTGGACAGTGCAAGGAAAATTTCGAATACTCTTTCCACCTGCAGTAGATAAACTGCTGCTCTTCAGCAAGTCATCCGTTAGATGACACAACATGGATGTAACTGGCACCGAGTACAATGCAGCAAATTGAAAATACTGTTTGTTGCAATTAAAAAAACACTTCAACAGTCTTGCACTGGGTCAAACACAAGATCCACTTTGTAGTTGTATATTGTAGTCTACAGCCTGGTAATACAATGGTCTTTATCCAAGGAATACTTAAAACCTCCTCGTAGTCACCCCCCCAGGGGCACAGCATTCATTTGCTGAGTACGGGCTTGGCGACCCCGGGGTCCTGAGCTGGGGACTGGTCAGCGCCGCCAGTCTCCTGTCACCGTAACCCCCGGACATGCTTCAGCGACCACCGTATGGCGCGGCGGTGGAATGTTGTGTGCTACGGGGAATGGTAATCTTGGCTTGACCGCCTGGATTGCGAGCAAGGTAAACCTCTATAAAAACCCCTCAATCTTCCGGTGTGCTGCGCGCCTATGAGATGCATGGCTGTTGGGATGGAACAGTCACAAGCGGGCAACCTCTGGGCCACCTGCCGCACCCCAGTTGTATAAGGCTTACTCAGGCACGCGGGGCTCTGTCTGAGCGGCCCTTTAATTCCCTAGCTGCTCGTGGGACGCACATGGCAACCATGTATTTCCCTTCACCAACTTCGCAATCAGTCAAGCGCATGAGGGAGGCTAGTCCTCCAGATATGCAGATAGAAAAGAGTAACAGGGCTCATGGAGTCATAAATGAGAATGTTTTCATCGTGATTAAGAGGAAGGAGGGCTCATTTGAAAAAGTGTCTCCTTTCTACATACATAAAGGTTTAGAAGGACTCGCAGGTACACTGAAATCTATCAAACGCCTGAGGAATGGTACTCTGTTAGTTGAGACTACTAGGGCAAAGCAAGTGGAGCTGCTTCGAAAGTCAACCAAGTTAGGCGAGTATGATATTACTGTCGAGTTGCACAATTCCCTCAACTCCAGTAAAGGCGTTGTCACCTGCCGTGATTTAATGGATATCGATGTCGACGAGCTGAAGCAAGAATGGGCAACACAGGGGATTGTAGACGTGGAACAAAGGATACGTAGGAATAATGGAGTTATTGAGAAATCTGCCACCTTCATTGTGACTTTCAATTCGCCTGTCTTACCTGAATACGTTCTGGCTGGTTTCCTCCGACTTAGGATTCGGCCTTATATACCTAACCCTATGCGATGTTTCAAATGTCAGCGATTTGGCCATACGACAATGAGTTATGGGGGTGAACCAACCTGCGGTATATGTGGCAAGGCAGCTCATGAAGCTGGGACCAACTGCACATCTCCAGCGCTGTGTATCAACTGCTCTCGGGGCCATCCCGTCTGGAGCAGAGACTGCCCCGTCTTTGCGGAAGAACGAAAAATTCAGGAGATCAAGGTGACAAAGAGGCTACCTTATGTGGAAGCCAAAAAAGAGTATAGGGCTACAAAACCCCCTGTCTTTGCCACATCCTATGCCTCCTTGGTGCACAACCGTGCGTCGCAAGTAGACGCTTCGACGCAGACCATGTCCAGCGTAGCAGTATCCTCCACCAATACCTGTACCTGCGTTTGTACCTGCCAGAGCACTCCCAATAACGACATAGCTATTCAGGTTGCTCCGCCTGCACCAACCGCTATTGCAGAGAAGGCTACAGTGAAGCCTTCGAAGGCCCTCCAGACACAGAGTGCCTCTCCACTTCCCCCATCCCCGACTTCCACAAAGAAAACGGGACCAGGGAAAGGGGCACGGCGTTTGACGTCAAACCTGCCAAAGGCACCATCGGATGTCGTCATGGCATCCCTGACTGATGAGGAGGAAATCGTCATGGATTTTGATACCTCTTCCCCAGAACCTGGCAGCCCCTCTGCTGCCATTCGCTCTACAAGTGCCTTACCAGCGCGGCGCAAAGACAGGGGGAAATCTAAACCGAACCGCTGATATGGCTCCCATACTTCAGTGGAATATGAATGGAGTCAGACCTCGCTTTGCAGAATTGCGGCTGTTAGTACAGGAAAACCCCTTTTGCATCTCTTTGCAAGAGACACATTTTAAAGTGACTGACACGCCTGTACTTACAGGATATCACATGTACAGGAAAGACGACCTGACTGGTAATAGGGCTCAGGGTGGGGTGGCAGTGTTCATTAAGGACACATTCCACTCCTCACTTGTGACCTTAACCACAACACTACAAGCGGTTGCAGCTCGGATCCTGGCCCAGGTTAATGTCACAGTGTGCTCCTTGTATTTACCACCCGCTGAGCTCGCACGGCTCATTGATCAGCTACCCCGTCCCTTTCTCATTTTAGGAGACTTTAATGCTCATAATGCATTATGGGGTTCCAACAAAACCTGCCCCAGAGGCCAGATGATTGAGTTGATCAGGACTTCCGACATCATACTGCTGAACACAGGTCAGGCCACGCATTTTAGCACCGCTTCAGGTTCGTCTTCTGCCATAGACCTCTCTATTTGTTCGCCTGTGCTTGCGGACATTGCTCAGTGGGTCGTAGACGACGACCTTCATGGCAGCGACCATTATCTTATCTGGCTCCATCTGCCAGTTGAAATGGGTCGTGTCGCACAGCCGCCGAAATGGTTGTTCCGGAAGGGAAACTGGACGCTCTACCGGCAGTTGGTTGTTTTTGAACGGTGTGAAGGCGTCCAGGATTGGGTGGATCACATTACGGCGGTGATGCACCATGCCGCTGATGTATCCATACCAAAGTCAAAGGGAACACCTGTGAAGCAGCCTGCCCCTTGGTGGAATGACGACTGTCGTACCGCCATCAGAGACAGGCGGGCGGCTTTGAGGAGATTCCGTCGGTGCCCCACTGCTGCGCATCTGACAACTTTCCGAATAGCACGGGCGCGGGTGAGAAAAATCGTTAGGGAGAGTAAACGGAGGTCTTGGCGTGAGTTCCTGAACTCCATCAATAGGTCCACATCTTCAAGCAAAGTATGTGAAGCCATTAGGAGGATCTCAAGGCGATACTCTCGACCGCCACTAGCAGCTATACGTGAGCGGGGGTGTCTCCTAACATCTCCAAGAGACATCGCCCAGGCGTTGGCAGAATCTTTTCAAACTATTACGGCCGATTCTAGCCAGGACCCAGAATTTCTGCGCTATCGGGGTACACAGGAGAGGGCTGGTTTTGATTTCCGTTCAAAGAACGCTGAGGAATACAACCAGCCTTTCTCTTTGTGGGAGTTGGACTCTGCACTGTCCGTATCTCGGGATACCGCACCTGGTCCAAACCTGATATCGTATAGCATGCTGCAGCAGTTGGATCTGCGGTCAAAGGAAGTCCTCCTTCAACTTTTTAATGAAATTTGGAAGACAGGCGACTTTCCTAGTTCGTGGAAAGAATCGATTTTAATTCCCCTTTTAAAACCAGGGAAGGATCGGACCGAACCCAGTGGCTACCGTAGCATTAGTCTCACGAGCTGCGTCGGAAAGACATTTGAGCGTATGGTCAATAGGCGCCTGGTGCGGGTTCTCGAATCCAGATCCTTACTTACCCGCTGCCAGTGTGGGTTCAGGAGGTATCATTCCACCCTCCATAACCTGATCCTACTCGAAACAGCGATACAAGATGCTTTCCTACGTAAGCAACACCTTATCGGGGTTTTCTTCGACCTGGAGAAGGCGTACGATACTACCTGGAGGCATAACATTTTGCGGCAGCTTTATGAGTGGGGTTTCCGTGGGCGTTTACCCACACTCATCAGATCCTTTCTGTCGGACAGGTATTTTAAGTATAAGGTTGGGAATGTCCTGTCTGACCGTTTCCAGCAGGAGAACGGTGTCCCTCAAGGAAGTGTCCTCAGTGTGACAGCTTTCGCAATTGCCATCAATAGTATTGCGTCCACAGTACGACGGCCCGTGCAGTGCTCCTTGTTTGTGGACGATTTCTCCATTTTCTGTGCGTCTTCCTCCCTCACAGCTGCTACACGCCAATTACAGCTGACACTCGTGCGATTGGAGGAATGGTCTAAGACCACGGGCTTTAAATTTTCTTTGGAGAAGACCGTTTGTGTAGATTTTAACCGTTCCCGTTCTCTTTTTAATCTCCCTGTTTTAAAACTAGGAGACACTGTTCTCCCCTTTATGGAAAAAGTGAAATATATCGGGCTTATTTTTGATGAGAATCTCACATGGTTGCCACACTTAAAGGATCTAAAAGTCCGCTGTTTCAAGGCTTTAAACGTCCTTAAATGCGTCAGTCATAGATCCTGGGGCGCTGACAGGGCACGTCTGCTCCAACTTTATAAGGCCTTTGTACGGCCTCGACTGGAATACGGATGTCAAGCTTATGGCTCTGCAAGACCTTCCTACCTCAAAATGTTGGATGTGATTCACCATGAGGGTATTAGGCTTTCAACGGGGGCTTATCGCACGAGTCGAGTTGCTAGTCTGTGTGTCGAGGCGGGAGAGCCTCCGCTGTCCATTCGGCGTCTTCTCCTCGTGGTACGGCACGCGTACAGGGCCAAGTCCACTCCTCTTTCATTGGCGTCCAACACTTTTTCCCAGCCGGCACTGGCACGTCGCTTCCGCCACCGTCCGGCGGCAACAAAGTCGTTTGGCATCCGTGCAAAGGAGAGTCTCGAGTCAGTACACCTGGAGGGCATTAAGGTACTCCACCAGGGATGGAGTAGGGGATCTCCCTGGCGACTACAAAGGCCAAGATTGCTTCTTGATCTGGCTGCTTACAGGAAGTATTGTACCCCGGACCACCTTTTTAAAATTAAACTTACTGAGATTTTAGAACGTCATTCCGATTTTATTACTGTTTACACGGATGGGCCTAAACAGGGGGATTTTATGGGCTGCTCTGCTGTGTTTCCCGATACTGTCCATCGGATAGGGCTCCCAGAGCAGTTCTCAGTTTACTATGCAGAACTGTTTGCCATTCTGCAAGCATTAGAGCATATGCGCCGACATCGTGGCACGAAATTCATCATCTGCTCCGATTCCCAAAGTGCTCTACACGCTCTTGAACAGATGTACCCAGCAGATCGGATGGTGCAAGAGGTGCAGGACGCACTCCTGGTCTTGCAACAGCAGGGTAAGGATGTAATTTTCTGCTGGGTTCCAGGGCACATAGGGATTCCTGGAAATGAACTTGCAGATGCGGCTGCCAAGGAGGCTTGCTCCATCCCACCTCCTGCTCGCTGTTCCGTCCCCCTGCAGGCCATTACGTCTTTCGTGACTCGGAAGGTCATGCGTTGGTGGGAGGCTCAGTGGCTGGACGCGAGGGATAATAAGTTGCGAGCGGTGAAGGATTCTGTCCGACCGTGGCTCACCTCCTTCCGACATCGACGCGCTGAGGAAGTAGCCCTTACACGGCTTAGAATAGGACATTGTCCTTTGACACATGGTTTTCTGTTACGTCGTGAGGAGCCACCAACATGTCAGACATGTGGGACACAGCTGTCGATACGACATATTTTAACTGAGTGTGTTTTATATGCGGGTTTGAGGGAAGATTTCAGTTTCCCACCAGACCTGCCCTCTCTTCTAACTAATAATGAGGCGAGTGTCGCTAGAGTTTTACGTTTTTGTGTGATGTCCGGCCTTCTTCCCAAAATATTGGGATCGAAGTCTTAATGTGCTGTCGAGTGGTTTGGTCACCCATTATTTGTAAGTGGTCACTCAGCCACCGTTAATTATTTTTACCTGTTTATACTGCTATTTTATTTTTAGTTTTATCTCCCTGTTTTGATGTGCTGTGTCCAATCTTGCAATTTGAACAATACCCATTCTCTCACAATTTGGCTCTGAATTGAACTTTTGGGAACGGGCGCTGATAACCTCGCTGTTGTGCGCCCTAAAACACTAATAATAATCATCATCATCGTAGTCACACGTCTGGACACTTTATAAAATCCATAAAGTGATTTTTCAACTCTTGGTTTGTGATTTGACATATAAATTTATTATATTTCTGTATGCTACAATAAGATATCATCAACTTTAAGCAATCTATTCAGACAGTCTAAATGTTGTCAAAAATCACATAGCAATTTCCCTGGCAGTCTCAGTCAAGATCTGTTGTTGCATAACCAGTGTACGTGGCGTTACCACTATCCATGAATCTAGTCGTTACAGCTTCTATCGACCAATTATGCCCTCTGTATAAGGTTTTTTTCTAACTATTTGTGTGATGCTGTGTCCGCCTCCTCCTCTGTATAAGTAAGAAATAAATTCATTTTATTCCCCAAGGGGTCTACGATGAGATTGCTTTTCAATCATTAGCACAGGTCTCAATCAATTAGGTGGCATATTGCGTAGTGATTGTAACAGATCACTGATACTCATTGGTTTCTATGCAAAGGCCCAAGACTTCTTCTCCAGACACTTTTATCTAATGCTTATATCAAATCTCAATTGCACTTTAAGTGTAAATGCAGATATTCTATGTGACCATATAATACAGAGGTTTCCTATCGAATGTTTTGATATTTCCAACATATTTTCAATATTTATCTATTTTTCCCTATTCCATAAGTAAATGTACAAATACGAATGTGCTCTAACTTTTTACATGTTCAGCTGTGGTATGGTATTTTATTTAGACACTCCATCTTTGATACAGAGCCCTAACCCAGCCAGGATGTATACCGGTACTTATTCCTCTAAATGGCAACACCAACGTTAAAACATACGGATTGCTGTTGGGGATAGTGTGTTGATGTTATTCGGCTATAAACACACAGTTACGCTATGTTGCGAGTAGGCTTCCCACTCCATCCACCGACGCCTTCAGATCGTCGTCAGTGGGGGTGGCGGTTTTGGAGTCAGCAGTGGCGCTGGAGATGGTTTTCTGGGATACATTTGGAGATGAATCCAAATGATGGACCGCCCTGTGTTAGGTGTGGGATATTACTGGGCTGGATCTACAACACAGAATGGTCAGGGATATTATTATTGGGTGTGAATCCAGCATGCACTATATCTGGGTTTAATCCATTCACATAATTAGCCAGGATGTCAGTTGGGTGGATCCATCCACACAAAAAAATTAATGGATTATGTTCCGTATGGGTCCACGCTCATATGATCCAGGGTATCCTCCAAAAAGCTGATCCTCAAGCTATACGCATGGGAATATTGTTCTGGCTCGATCCAGCAGGCTGTACATCGAGGAATATTATTCAAGCCTGGGTCCAGCATGGGTTCATTCAGTGTGGATCGATCTGCACAAAGTCCACGGTCGATCTATATGCTCAATAGTTCTTGAATAATGTTCTGTATGGATCCGTCCGCGTATGGTCCGAGGTATCGTTTGAAAGACCGATCCTCGGGCGATACGTAGGGAATATTGTTCGGGCGGACCCAGTGAGTAGTACGTAGGGGAAATATTGTTCGGGGCTGGATTCAGCATTCAGTACACCCGGGATGGATCATCCTGCGTTAGGTCCAACGCCACATCCGCCACTGCAGCTGCCATCGGCGCCCCTGCCGCCTCTGCTTCTAACGACGACGCCCCCAGCGTTGGAGGACGGAGAGAGGGGGAGCTTACCCACGAAATAATATAACTGTGTGTTTACATGATGTTAAGTCAACACAGTACCTCCAACAGCAGTCCATGGGTTGCCATTTGGAGGAATAACGATATACCCTGGCTTATTTGAGGCTCTGTATCATAGGTGGATGGCATAAAAAAATAGCTTGCCAAATATGTTCGTGTAATCAGTAAGAGCATGTTTATACTTGCATACGGAATGTGGAAAAAATGGATGAATACTGAAGAAAGCGTCAAATGTCAAGAAATTTGATTGTAAATCTTGATACTCTATGCTTACATAAGATATCTGCATTTTACTCAGATTGTAGTCGAATTGTGATATAAGCACTAGATCAAAGTGTCTGGGGGAGAACACTTAGACACTTACCTAGAAAGCTAAGAGTACGAGTGATCTTTCAGAGTCACTGTGCCGTATGCCTCCTAATTGACTGAGATGTGAGCCAAAGGATGAGACAGAGAGCTTGTCGTAGACCCCTTGGAAAAAAAAATGGATTGTATTGTTACTTACACAAAGGAAGTGATAGACGTAGGGTAACAGATCTACTTAGAAAAAAAAACATAACATTATACAGTGATCTATTAGAATCACTGCGCAATGTGCCTCCTAATTGACTGAGATCTGCGCTAAAGGATAAGAGAGAGAGAGAGGACTTGTTGTTGACCCCTTGGAAAAAAGATATCGATTTAATTGTTCCTTATACAGAGGAAGTGATAGACGCAGCGTAACAGATGTCCTTGGAGAAAAACATGATCATTATACAGAGGGTGTAATTGATAGAGAGGAGCTGTAACGATTAGATATTGGGATAGTAGCGATGCCGCTTACACTGGTTACATAACACCAGACCATGACTTCTGCAGAGAAGGAGGCTGCCAGGGAAACTGCTATGCGATTGTGGATAACTATACGACAGTCTGAATAGACTGTTTAAAATGGGTGACCTATTATAGAGTACGGATATATAAAAATTTATATGTCAAATCACAACTAAGTTATTGGTAACCATCTCATGGATTTTATAAAGTGTAAAGATATGTGACTATGAAGAGCTTTTATGTATTCCTGCAAAATGGATCGTGTACTCGTATTTGACCCGTGCAAGACTGTTTAAGTGTTTTTGAACTATACAAAACAGTATTTACAATTTGATACAGTGAAATCTGAGCCAGTTATGTCCATGTAGTGTCAACTAAGAGATAACTTGCGGAACAGCAGCAATTTGACTACTGGATGGAGTAAGAATGTTCGAAAATTGCCTTAAACTGTTCTGACACTGAAGACCGTGGAAAGTTTGTCCATTACGTTCTACCTGCATACAGTTTTAATTATCAACAACATAGAGCATATTAACACTGATTCCAAAAAAGACGATGGAAGTATTACACAAAAGTGCTATATTAATGCATGAAAAATATATTTCTCTCAATCCTGGACATGGTTCTCCACGGTACTTTCAAAAAAAGATATCGCCGAATCAGGACTTACTAGTGAAGTGACGGATATATAAAGTTACTAAGATAGACTGACATGGGGTCTAACCATAACCATCAAGCTAATTAATGTAGATATGTGTAGATGACTGGGTCGAAGCACGTCCACCTCCACCAAAATGGACTGATAAGACGTTACACAAAATACCAAATGGTGACCTGACACTACTGAAGTTGCACATTCGGACGACTGTATACTAGTCATAAGCAAATCAGTATGGAAAATTATAGTAAGAGTAAATCTGAGAATGCGAAGAACATCTACGCATCTGTAGGAGAAGGTCTGGTTGGTTTTGATATAGAATATATTACGCCCTTGTGATACGTGTAGGACACATTACTTGCTGAGAAATGTTAGACCATTACCTATTAAAGTATATATATCCCTAAGATATTTCTAGATCATACGGAATTGATCATGACGTCCATTTTGGTCATGACTCCCACAGTTAGAATATAAAAGTATTACACTTTTGGCTGGATGTGTACATGGCGTGGAAGACGGCAGTTTCAATGGATTATTCGGTAATGGAATAATACAATACCTTGATGCTCTACTTAAAAAATTAGACAGCCTTGAACTACAGTTGTTTATGAAACCACGTGCTGTGTGTCTATAATTTTAATGTAGAAATCAGTTATACGAAAATGCTATACTGGCAGTCGGTCACTTACAAGGGAGAGCAAAAGAAACTGGTACACCTGCCAAATATCATGTACAGCCCACGCGAGCACGCAGAACTGCCGCAACACGACGTGGCATGGACTCGACCAATGTCTGCAGTAGTGCTGGAGGGAACTGACACCATGAATGCTGCAAGTCTGTCCATAAATCGTTAAGAGTAAGCGGGGATGGAGATCTCTATTGAACAGCTCCTTGCAAGGCATCCCAGATATGCTCAATAAAGCTCATGTCTGGGGAGTATGGTGGCCAGGGAAGTGTTTAAATTCAGAAGAGTGACCCTGGAGGCACTCTGCAGCAATTCGAGGCGTGTAATGTGTGGGGTGTTGCATTGTCCTGCTGGAATTGCCCAAGTCCGTCAGAATACACAATGGACATGAATGGATGCAGGTGATCAGACAGGATGCTTACATACGTGTCACCTGACATAGTCGTATCTAGGCGTATCAGGGGTTTCATATCACTCCAACTGCACACGCCCCACATCATTACAGACCTCGACCAGCTTGAACAGTCTCCTGCCGACATGCAGGGTCCATGGATTCATGAGGTTGTCTTCATACCCGTACACGTCCAGTCGCTCGATACAATTTGAAATGAGACTCGTCCGATCAGGCAACATGTTTCCAGTCGTCAATAGTCCTATGTCGGTGTTGACGGGCCCAGACGAGGCGTAAAGCTTTGTGTCGTGCAGTCATCAAGGTTACATGAGGGGGCCTTACGCTCCGAAAGCCTACATCGATGATGTTTCGTTGAATGGTTCACACGTTGACACCTGTTGATGGTTCAAATGGTTCAAATGGCTCTGAGAACTATGGGACTTAACTGCTGAGGTCATCAGTCCCCTAGAACTTAGAACTACTTAAACCTAACTAACCTAAGGACATCACACACATTCATGCCCGAAGCAGGATTCGAACCAGCGACCGTAGCGGTCACGCGGTTCCAGACTGTAGCGCCTAGAACCGCTCGGTCACTCCGGCCGGCCACCTGTTGATGGCCCAGCATTAAATTCTGTAGCAATTTGCGGAAGAGTTGATTTCCGTCACGCTGAACGATTCTCTTCAATCGTCGTTGGTCTCGTTCTTGCAGAATTTTTTTCCGCCTGTACCGATGTCGGAGATTTGACTTTTTACCGGATTCCTGATGTTAACGGTACACTCGCCAAATGGTCGTACGGGAAAATCCCTACTTCACCGCTACCTCGGAGAAGCTATGTCCCATCGCTCGTGCGCCGACTGTAACAGACGTTCAAACTCACTTAAGTCTTGATAGCTTGCCATTGTATTAACAGTAACCGATCTAACAACTGCGTCAGACAGATGTTGTCTTATATAGCCGTTGCCGACCGCATCACCCTATTCTGCCTGTTTACATATACACTACTAGCCATTAAAATTGCAGTACCAAGACGAATTGCAAATGACAAACGGGTATTCATTGGACAAATATATTACACTAGAACCGACATGTAATTACATTTTCACGCAATTGGGTGCATAGATCCTGAGAAATCGATACCCCGACCAACCACCTCTGGCCGTAATAACGGCCTTGATACGCCTGGGCATTGAGTCAAACAGAGCTCGGATGGCGTGTACAGGTACAGCTGCCCACACATCTTCAACACGATACCATAGTTCATTCGTAGTAGTGACTAGCGTATTGTGACGAGCCAGTTGCTCGGCCACCATTGACCAGACGCTTTCAATTGGTGAGAGATCTGGAGAATGTGCTGGCCAGGGTAGCAGTCGAACATTTTCTGTATCCAGAAAGGTCCGTACAGGACCTGCAACATGCGGTCGTGCATTATTCCTGCTGAAATGTAGGGTTTCGCAGGGATCGAGTGAAGGGTAGAGCCACGGGTCGTAGCACATCTGAAATGTAACGTCCACTGTTCAACATGCCGTCAGTGCGAACAAGAGGTGACCGAGACGTGTAACCAATGGCACCCCATACCATCACGCCGGGTGATACGCCAGTATGGCGATGACGAATACACGCTTCCAATGTGCGTTCACCGCGATGTCGCCAAACACGGATGCGACCATCATGATGCTGTAAACAAACTTGGATTCATCCTAAAAAAATTGCGTTTTTCCATTCGTGCACCCAGGTTCGTCGTTGAGTACACCATCGCATGCGCTCCTGTCTGTGATGCAGTGTCAAGGGCAACCGCAGCCATGGTCTCCGAGTTGATAGTCCATACTGCTGCAAACGTCGTCGAACTGTTCGTGCAGATGGTTGTTGTCTTGCAAACGTCCCCATCTGTTGACTCAGGGATCGAGACGTGGCTGCACGATCCGTTAAAGCCATGCGAATAAGATGCCGGTCATCTCGACTGCTAGTGATGCGAGGCCGTTGGGATCCAGTACGGCGTTCCGTATTACCCTCCTGAAACCACCGATTCCATATTCTGCTAACAGTCATTGGATCTCGACCAACGCGAGCAGCAATGTCGCGATACGATAAACCGCAATCGTGATAGGCTACAATCCGACCTTTATCAAAGTCGGAAACGTGATGGTACGCATTTCTCCTCCTTACTCGAGGCATCACAACAACGTTTCACCAGGCAACGCCGGTCAACTGCTGTTTGTGTATGAGAAATCGGTTGGAAACTTTCCTCATGTCAGCACGTTGTATGTGTCGCCACCGGCGCCAACCTTGTGTGAATGCTCTGAAAGGCTAATCATTTGCATATCACAGCATCTTCTTCCTGTCGGTTAAATTTCGCGTCTGTGTCACGTCATCTTCGTGGTGTAGCAAATTTAATGGCCAGTAGTGTATTCTCATTTGAATACGCAGGCCTGTACCAGTTTCTTCGGCGCTTCAGTGTATAAGAGGATCATTCCATCATGAGGTATCCCCGTTTGAGAAACAGAAACATATTCTTTATCGTGCCAAATGTCACTCAAGAGCTAAAGGGAGAGGAAAGCATATGTTTGTGCAGGGCCTAATTTCCCTCATGTTACGTTGACTCTGAACGTGTTTTCGAGCCTGTTGACTGATTCTATCAGTCAGAATTCCAGCATTACCCTGTTGAATTTTTTTAAGAGCTCATCTACTTACTAGGTAGTGTGTTACAGCGACAAAAGAGACAGTGCTAGGAAGGTGGTCAGCAACCTTATAAAATACTTTGGTTGATCATAGCTCTTTTTTTCTTCTTCCTAGGAAGCATTAGACGCCGGCAGCAGTGGCCGAGCGGTGCTAGGCGCTTCGGTCTGCAACCGTGCGACCGCTATGGTCGCAGGTTCGAATCCTGCCTCGAGCATGGATGTGTGTGATGTCCTTAGGTTAGTTAGGTTTAAGTAGTTCTAAGTTCTAGGGAACTGATGACCTCAGGTGTTAAGTCCGATAGTGCTCAGAGCCATTTGAACCATTTTGAAACATCAGACATCGATCATAATATATCACTAGAAATGTTGTCCGAACGCTTTTTCCAATGAGTTCTATCAAGATGGCAAAAGGAACACATGTTACTGCTTATTTGTGTCAGAAGGTTTTTCTGGTAATATAATCGACTTAATAAAATCTCGCTTTGCAGATAGACTCTACTTCCATATCTCGCAGAAGTATGAGACTCCTGATTTGTGACTTGACATTGACAACATTGCGTTTCGAAGCTCTAACGATATAAGAGGGGCGGATTCGTGGGTAGAATCTTAGGGTCCAACGTCTGCTGATATTATTGTCTCGAGTACAAATATGGAGTAGCTAATAAATGGTGCTGATTTTATTAATAAGATTTAAGCAGCAGCTCACAGACGTGTAATATAAATTAATTTTAGTAGGTTTTTATTCCACTGACTGTTATGAGTCTTCGCCAGATGGCATACACTGTCGATATTATTAGTATCATGTTGAACAATAGGGGTTTCTCCGGTGATAATGAAATAATAAGCAGCCAATTGCACAAAAAGAGATAGATTTTTTTAGCGGTTTTGGGCACTTAGTGCCCTTATTCAGATGGTTATACCTATCGCATTACCTGCGCGTGTCAAGAGCGAAGTGCATACAGCAAAATGTCATGGTCCTAAAAATATACAGGCGGAATAAGTAACACTATACGGAATCCATTAATACAATTATTAATGGTTTCTGCATTGTGTTACTTATTGCTCCGGTATACACCGAATCCTTTAATATAATTATTAATGGATTCAGTGTTGTGTTGCTTATTGCTTCTCCATATTTTTAGGACCATGGCACAACCATCTGAACAATGACACTAAATGCCAGAAAGTGGTAAAGAAATTAAATTTCTTTTATGCAACTTTTTGCTTGTTATTTCATTAATACGACTACAGCTGCTGAGAATGGATAAAATATTAAACTTTCTGCCGGTTATTCGCGTCTGTTTTGAACGAATTTCATCTGTTTGGCAACAGCAAAATGCATGACTCGTAGTCTTCTTCGTGTTTATCAGAGAGCACCTGAAGAAGACTGCGAATCACGTGTTTAACATAAGGTGCAAGGAAGACGCAAATAACCGGCAGGAACCCGATTGTTCAACATGACAACGTCTCGCCGGGAAATCTTTAAGAATTACATAACAATATCAATGACTTGCTTTCTCTGATCGCGGCAGCACATGGGCAGTCTGCAGATCCTGCTTTCTCCAACAATCGCTGGCGCATTCGTCTTATGAGGCAAAGGCGTTCGCACTTGTTGCTGACTGTTAGACTACCCACCGATAGGTGATTCCCAACATCCCTCAATTGGCATATGATTTTTCTCAGGGTTACTTGCAGCCAATGACATGTCACTTCCCCGCGACTGGCGAGCGCATACACGGGATGAACGGTTGAAGTTTGATAACTATTCCCAGGTCTGTCTGCTGGCTCGTAGTGACTTCTGCAGGAGTCGTGGTTCTGAGTCAATAGAGACACATATCTTATCGTCATAAATACGGTGCTGATTGCGCTGTTATCCATCTATCATTGTACATGTGTTGTTTCCATTTTTGAATCAGGTTAGGAACTGGTCATTTTATAGCACTGTGACCTCTGCAAGTCTGTCTATGATTTTGTGTGTAGCAAGAGTTTATTTTTTCTGCTGCTTTGCAACCATTTCTTTATCTCATTTGCGTGTGGTGATGACTTATATGATTATTTCTGCATCTGTTTACGAGACTTATTGTGACATAACATTGCTAGAGTTACATGTCTGGCAGATCTAATCTACCAGTGACGTGGCCCTATGATTGTACTTGGTTCCTAAATTTTTTTCACCGTCGTACCAGTTATAGATTACGCGTAGTGGGGGGAATACGTCTATTGCACCAATACTACTCTCCTTTCAGGCATGCTCATTATTAATGCACAAATAACTTTTAGTAGCAGATATAGCTGCGCGCTGACGGTGCAGCGTGTCTTTAGCAGTAGAAATAACAAACCGTCCTCAGATTTTGGCATTTTTACTATATAAGGCTTATAGTAATGTCGCATATATTTGCACAATTTACTTTGTTACGAGTTTCCATTCCACCCAGGAGGCCGCCTAGGTCAAAATGGAGTCACCCATGCTAGTTTCAAAAACATGACCGTTGAAAACAGGCGGATGGGAATACGTTTCCGGTTGGTCTGAAAGAAAGGTCGCTAGAGAAAGGTGGGCTTGAAGCTGAAACTGTTAGAATCTGTTATCCGCAAAGGAGTACACAGGTTTCCTCTGGTGAGCGTGTAGGTGTCAACGAGCTAATACTGGTTTGTCTAGGTGTAGAGGAGCTGGAAAGGGTGGTGTTCGGCGCTTAAAACTGTTAGCGGTTTTCAGCTGCAAAAGCGTCCATAAGTTAAGACAATTTTTGCTGTGTAAGGACGCTCTTTCCATGGACGACTGAGCGCTATTTGTGTCAGCTGCTATGTCGGAAGTGGTTACACATGTGTTGCGGAAATTTCTCTACCACTTCTAGGGAGATGGTATGGCGTAGTGTTAGACAGACGTGTGGTTCCCTCCCGTTCTCGACCTGGTGGCCCTGATCGTACAAAGATTATCTTACCGAATCGACAATATCCGGCGAATACACGTGAGGAGTTCCTCATAATCTATGTGTGTACTGGTATTTGATGTTTCTACCTAGGACTTGGGATCTGTTTGCCGTTATTACCGCGAGCACGAGATTTATCGTCCAGAATTGGTATAGCGGCAATGTCAGACACCAACCGCTACTTTCTCGGCAATTGCTGGGCACTGTGTCCGCGATCGTCGGCATTCGCAGTTACACACCTCCAAGTCGATGTCTGAGGGGGCTGAACTACCCTGCAGCAGGCGGCATGAGTTTCGCTGCATTTGTCACAGATACTGGACGACTCTCTCTAGTGCTGTCCTACAAATACAGTATCTTAAGTGGGAAGAATCATAATCTTACTATGACGTCGCACAATCTAGCAATATAAAGTGGTATTTTTTACACACTATTTTTGGCTTATAGAATTCTCTATGTCGTCATCATTTCTACCAACATATTAATTTCTAACGCTATGACTTCAAATAATAGTAACTGAATGATGGGTTAGAAGTAATACATAAATTGCGACCAAAGCTGGCAACATGATGATGCTGATACGACGCGACGTCATTACTTATGTAATGAATCCCTCCACAGTGGTATTTTTCTAGATAGGCTTAAATATGCTATTGTCAGACCATTACACAAAAAGGAGACGAATCATCAGTGGAAAACTTCCGTCCCGTTTCATTATTGGCAATATTTTCAATAGAGTTTGAAAGGGTAATGTACAACAGACTTTATAAACACTTAGTACAGAAAAATATTCTCATTCGCAATCAGTTTGGATTTCGGAAAGTATTGTCAACTGATCAAGCTATATTCACTTTTACAGATGATATATTACAATCAATAAATCAAATGTTACTACCACTTGGAATATTCTGTGATCTGGCTAAAGCTTTTGATTGTGTTAAGCATGATATCCTTATACAAAAGTTAAACTATTGTGGGATAACAGGAGTAGCAGGCTCATGGTTCTTATCTTCTCTTTTTAACAGAAAACTGTGTGTGTCTGTATCAGGCTTACCACATAACAACAGTCATTCAAAATATGAAACCATCAAACAAGGGGTGCCCCAGGGCTCTATTTTAAGTCCCTTGTTGTTCCTATTATATATCCTTCTATATGCAGTGTCACAAAATGCAAGTTTTGTTTTATTTGCAGATGATACAAGTACTGGTATAAAAAACAGTACCCATGATCTCACTGAGCAATCAGCTAATGAAATATTTTTAAGTATCAGTGGGTGGTTCACAGCAAATTGATTGTCACTGAATTTTGACAAGACCCAGTACATGCAGTTTAGTACCTCACAAAGAACACCTGACCCCATAAGTATAAGGTATTCAAACAATGAAATTAAAGCTGTGGACAGTGTCAAATTTTTAGGGCTAACCAAAATTGAAAAACTCACACTCTAAACTTAATGAAACACCTTAGTTCACCCACATTTGCAGTACGCATGATAGCAGAAATAGGTGATTTAAAAATGAAAAACTTAGTTTATTCGGCCTTCTTCCACTCACTAATGAGTTATAGAATCATCTTTAGGGGAAACTCCTCTCACAAAGAGAACATTTTCAAAATTCAGAAACAAGTCATTAGAATTATATCTGGTGTCAATCCTAGATCAACATGCAGAGACCTCTTTAAGAAACTGGGTATTTTAACTACTACTACTCAGTATACATACTCACTAATGTACTTTGTCATTTCCAACATGTCTCTTTTTACACAAAGTAGTGCAAAACTTAATTATAATACCAGAACCGAAAACAATCGGTCTAAGGACTATAAAAGCTTAACATTAGTACATAAAGGAGCTAAATACGTGGATACTCATATATTCAATAACTTACCAGAGCATATCAAAGGTCTTCTAAGTGATAAAGATCGGTTTCAGAGTGAATTAAAGAACTTCCTGTTCGCCAACTCCTTCTACTCCATTGATGAATATCTTCACAAGGATTGTAGCTCATAACTCTGCATTAGAATTGTACAATATCCATGTATCTGAGAAAAAAAACCCTTGACTCTTTCCACATCCCAGACACTCCTCTCCAAGGGATCCATGGAAAACGATAAATGTAAAGTGATGTAATTAATTGCGTACAATGTGCAAAATTGTCCAAAATACGTAGAACTTAGGGTAGTTACATATTACTTGCTTAGGTGTGTCGTCTGTTGATGCCTCGAAATATTAAACAAATAGACCTTGAGTGACGTAATTATTATAAACAACCCCTTCCTATGCTCCAGAGTGCCTCCAGTTAGAAAAGATGGAGCTGTAGATGTGTGCCTCAGTGAAATGACATCTAATTTATAAGGTGATTGTCTTAGCGCATTATGACATCTACGTGAAGTCAGGAACAGCCCTGCATAACTGGGCAATATACTCTTACAGTGGAAAAAACGTCAAAATTAAGTAAAATTGAGGAAAATACGAAAAATATGCAAATCTCACAGTGATGACATATCTGCCTAGATAGGGCTCCTAAATTGTTGCTAACAAATAGACCTAGAGTGTCGTAATTTGATATGAACATACAAACAACGTCTACAACCTCTCCATTTGCTCCAGAGTGCCACCAGCTATAAAACAGGGAATTTGTAAGAAATGGGTGAAAAATACGTATAACTGAGGACGCTATGAAAAGTATGGGAAAATACACGAAAATGAATCTGCCTTGCTGCGGTCTCTGTTAGTGACACATAATAGTGGTGTTATCTAATATAACTCAAGTGATGTGACTTAATGGAATTCGTTATTAACGAATAGACACATCCTCGCCCTACACTGTCCAGCTCCTGAGTGATCCACCTCACACAAGTGTCCCAGTTATAAAAGATGAAGCTGTGTGGTGGTTGCATCATCGTCATTGGTCCAGAGGGGAGGCGACGGAGGTTCCCGTCATTTTTACGTCACTGACACAATTGTCTGGGCGACTTCCCTGCGTGGAGAGGCGGTGGGGGAAACGAGGAGCCCAAATACGTAACCCAACACCAGATGTGCAACATGACACCGTATGCGATAACATCGTTATCTCATCCGGAACACATATTTCTTTCCTACAAACGAACATTTTATAAAGGACGTTAAATGGAATGACGAATCTAGCTTTACGAGTGAAGAATTTTCAACTTTCACAACAGACATTATTGGTCAGAACTCAACCCACATGCCACCTGTGAATGTGTGCCTTTTGGGAAAGCTTTGGCATAAACCGTGGGCTGGAAGTGTGAGAGGAGTGCTTTTTGGCGCTACAAGTTGAATGTTCACCTCTATCGTACGTGCCTTTGAAATAATTTACCTGATGCATTAGAAAATGTTTCATTTGGTGTTCGGCGAAAGCTATGGAGTCAGCATGATGGTGCACCACCACATTTTGGAATGAACATGTGTAATTATTGAAATGAAGTATTTACAAGAAAAAGGCTTGGTCATGGAGGTCCATTGTTCTGATCTCCACGTTTCTCAGACCTTAATCCACCAGATTTTTATTTGTGCAGACACATAAAGGAACGAGTTTATAATATTTCGCCCATGGATGTATACAACCTAATAAGTAGCGTGCATGCTGATTCAGGAGTGGTGGATGCTGGAGACTTGTTTAGGGTCCAGCAAAGTATGATCTACTGAGTGCAAACTGTTTGCAAATGCAAGGTTGTTGCTTTGAACATCATCTGTAAAGTGACCGTTGCTCGTATGTGTGCGTGACGGCTATGTGAAGATAAGTCTAGACGTCAGATATACAGAATGGAGTTACTGTGCACAGCGTAATATGCAATCTAGTGCAGCCTCCGCAATGTGTTTTATGTATCCCACTGGATACAGTCGAAGTTACTGTGACCACTATTATTCTCTGTTGGCTTTATTTGTGTCATGGACGGAACAAAGTGGTCATCCACGTATGTAAGAAGTTCATGTTATGTCTTAATGTTTAAATATAGGTAACAGTAACAGTGAGAAATATACAAGATACTGCTTTGTAGAGGTGTAAACTGGATTCAGTTTGAGACTTTAACTGAAAACGAAGTTTGGCGCGAATGCAACTTTAACATTGGCGTGTCTGCATATCTTTCCTCATTGCATTACCATGTCTTGCTGAGCTAATGGAACGGCTCCGGCACAGTGCAGAGTTCATGCAATCTTTTCTTGGCCATACTGCACGCAGATACAGCGATGTCAGAACCTTGTTTTTTAAATTCACGTTTCTGTTGAACCTACTGGCGGGACTAGGTTTTGCTAGACTGACTTTTGTCTTGAAATGGGATGAAGAATTTGCATGCCGACCAACAAGTGTGTCATTTTTACTTTACCCTTGTACTATGTGCTAAGTCATCGGCACCTACATGGACGAGTCTGATTGTCATGTAATAATGTCTCCATATACGTTAATTATGCACCAGTATACAATTCAATTGGTTCTGTTAGTTGAGGCAAATAACACACTGAAATTAAGACAACGAGGCAGAGATGGGTGATAAAGTAAAACGAAGCACATGCTGCCAAGTACTTAAAAAGTTACATGTGGAGACTGCAAAAAAAGAAAAAGAGTAGGACATGCAAAATTAACTTTTAAATAAGCTACAGTAGCTTTCAACGCATCCAAAGCGGCCTGTTGGAAGAAATTTAAACAAATGTAAAGAACAAAGTAGAATCAGCTTTCAAGCACCATTCTCTGACCAGCTCGGGTGGGTGCACACACAGCGTATGTCATAGCCGGCAACAAGTGCAGAGATATTTAGGTTACATAAAGAAAGCGTGTTGAACAGAATTGACGAACTGCAGATGATGGAGGGACAAAGATCTTGCCGATGTTGGAGACGATACACACAACTCATCTGCTTTTTACAGAATAGAGTCACACGGGAGTACGTTTCAATGCGAGAAAAGTGTATGCTACAGAGAAACAACACAACTTATTACCAAATTTTTCATTCATGTAATGGACATCTAATTTTTATCATAGTGTAATTATAGTAAATTAAAAATATAAACCGTTTTCTAATCATTTTTCTATAAGGGGTAACTGAAATTAACTAACCACTGCCAAAAACATACCATTTTATGAAAATGAATAGACTGTAATGTACTAAATTAATTCATGCAGCTTTTTCACGTATGTCATTTATTTATTGATAACTGTATATGGTAAATCAAGTGCAATAATCTCATAAATGTAATCAGCTTTAATTAACACATAAACAAGGGCCTAACAAATCCATCACTGCTCTATGTAACTGAACTTCAAGAATGCAACAGCCACATTGCAACTCGTGCGCTCAAACTGAAATTAATTACATCACTCAGTATTTATGTTGGCCTAAACCAAACAACGCATTCGTCCTCAACACAGTTTCAAGGAATATTGTCAGATTGAATGCGATTTTTCTCCGTATATTATGAGTTGTATACATTTTCAGTTGACCAAGAAATTGCTTCCAAAACATATATTTACTTCACCAGTACAATACTGTGATTACAGCACATTTGATGAATATGAAATACATTTTGTATGATGTAGACACTGAGATCTACTGGAACAACAGCAGCGGCTTTTGAGAATGTGCAGTGATGGAAATTGCAATATGCAACAATTATGAGAATACATACCTGCAAATGGCATCAAGGGAGTATTGCAACCACAAATTTCCAGTTCTTTTTGCCTCCTACACTCCAAAATACATATACTTTGCGAGTATCGTTTATAATGTTTCAGTCCATCAGTTTCCCATGAAAATCTACATTGTCTCACTTCTGGGTCCACTGATGGTACCAGGTGATCATTGTAAACCTGAAATTACAAATATTATGTCTAAAAATTAAACTATATTTTAAGCATAAATACCACTCAATATGAAATTGTATGTTAAAAGTTGTTTGTTCATCCAGCAGTTTCACTTTTATCCACTATACTTTGCATTTAGTAGATCACAACAGTTGTCTTTTGCAACATGTTGCATGTTTTTGCTGTATTCAGCTTCGACTGAAGTCTCTGAGTAACCTTTTTGCATAGTCACTCAGACACTTTCAGTTTGTCTTTCAGCCAATGGTAAGCCTTAACAGATTAGAAGGCATGAGACTTTCTTGATTTGAAATAGCTTATGTCATTCTGGTTCATGGATCTTTATTTGGAGGTCTGTTCTGATTTCTGATTTGGGAATCAGACTGACCTTGTATGGTGTCAATGTGCGTTGGTTTTCATAGTCTACAATTATGTAAGAATTGGGTGGGACTATTAAAATTTCTTGTGGTGGGTAGAACTTGGGTGAAGTGGTTAAGTTATTTCAGGACTGCTTGCCACATTTCTGCACTGTTTACTCCGTTTACTACACTTTCACGGCAAGTGGTAGTATTCTACCACATGGAGAGATGGAAACTCATAGGCTGCTTTATTTTCATTAAGTGGAAACTGAATATAGTGACTAACATTACCTTTTCAGCCTGTGATGCTGCAGTTTCAAGGTCGTCATCATATCCAGAATTTAAAAAAGCTGTTGCTGTGTCTCAAGTCATGTACTGAGAACACAAGGTTTTGCACATTTCTTATGAAGTTGAATTAAGCATAACCAAAACAAGTCATACTTATGTGTAATACAATGGCCCACTAAATGGTTGCAAAACTGCTGGCACTTGTTGATTTACAATCATGACCCATGAATATTGAGAGACAACATATTGAATTGCATTAATTAAACATTAGTATTGAGTAATTTCCGTTGCTTGATACTATGTTGCAGATGCAGAAAGATAGGTTAATGAGTGCTGTTTCAATGATCAATGCTTGCTAAAAGTGCTGTAGAGTGATCTTACACATTATTGTGATATAAGATGCAAATCATATTCATAATTTTTGTATTGACATTGATGGCTCAGCTATTCTTTTATGCTTAAAGCCAATGATTTCAAAACTAAAGAAACATTCTCATGTGCACTGTTGGACGCTACTAGAAGAATGCAAATACTCCTTCAGTTCTTAATCACTTTGTTGATGGATCATCATTCACAAGTCAGCGTACAAAAAATAGTTATTAAAAGCCCAATTTCAACTGTGCAAGATTATTTAACCACATATTGCTGTGTGTGTGTATGGTTCTTGGTAGAATAACATTATAATAAATGAAAAGTGCAAGTTTGTATTTGCTCTTCGGTGAAACAAAAGCAAAGTAGCACTTTTCATTTATTACACCTATTGGTTATCATTGCATAGTTATTCTTTTCTGTGAGTTCCTAATTGCTTTTCAGCTACAGTTGTCTCAGTTAGCTGCAATATTTATGATTAAATGTTTTACTTAAAGATGTTGATACTGCTACCTTTAATGAGAATGTATAACTTTACGTTGATATTCATGTTTTGCAAGCAACTTAATAATCAATGACTACTTGAATACTAAATACAAAATGTATGTCATAAATTGGAATTACTATGATGATCCTCTGGAAAATAGATTTTCTGTAGTTTAGTGCTATTTGATATTTGTCAGCTTGTTTGATATTGTTGGAAGAATATGCAGCTAAGTTAGAGAGAAGGTAATAGTTTTAAATTTTCGTTTATAGCTGGGGTATGAAAACTGTGGTTAGGAGTTGCTGTATTGCTCGTGTACTGCAGAGAGAAATTGATCTTCATATGTGAAGTAGAAGGTGAGTCGAGGCTATTTGTGATCACTCATTGAAATTATCCTGAGAACTAAAACAATGAAGTGTGGAGTACTGGAGGAATAATATGGAGTTAGGGTGTAATTACGATTTTCGTTCAAACTTGTGTTTGTCTGAAAATATATGGAACAACAACTTCAAATGAGAGGGATATTACTGTCTTATGTTTAAATGGAGAAACTATACCACTTTCTTATTGGTTTTTTGCATGTTAGATGACAGATATTTCACAATTTGTTGAAATTTTTCGTCCTTTTAACGTTGCAATTTTCTTGCAGTGCTAATTTTTATTTTTCATTACAGTAATATGTCATGTGGGATATTTATTTATAAGTATGGATGTTTGTTCATTATATTTTTGACTGAGAAAAGTTGTTTATTCTGTTGTTAATTTTTCAGCTTCTAGATCAGCTGTTAGTAAGGGAAACTTCATGTGGAAGTCTACTGATATTCTGGAGAAGTTGATAGTGCTGAAGGTGTAATTTTTCTTAGTGAATCAGTCTTTGTAACTTGTGGTAAACCTTCGAAAAACATATGTCCGCACATGTATTTTCAAGTGTTGGAGGTTAGATACAGAGTTGACTGAATGTAAATGAGCAAACTATAATTTACCTAATTTATTCACTTATTTTTATATGACTTTGAGACATGTACTTTGATAAAATTTGTTAGTGAGTCTGATCTGGTGTAGTGTTGACTATACTGAGGGAACATTAAGAATGTTCTGAGACTTTTTGGTCATACAGATGACACTTTTGATCAATTTTTAGAGTTCTTTAAATAATTCACTCCTAAAGTTGTGTTTTGGTGAACTCTGAATATTCTTGATATGATGTTTGCTTTGATTGAATATCTGATTGTTTCTGAGAAGAGTTTAAGTCTCGTGTTTTGTTGGTTATTCAAGTGAAAGTGCTTGAGTCAGAGATGTTTATGTTGTGAATCAAGAAATCAGGAATGTTTGCATAATTAGGGCGCAATTGAATATAGCATGGTTCACCCACTTAAGCTTACTAGTAGTTTTGGTGTGTCAGCAGGGGCTTCAGGAGCTTGTCATGCTGTAGTTGAATGGCAGGATGTCAATTCACTTACAACTAGTTTTATTCAGAATATTATAAAGTTACTATTAGCTATGAAGGTGGAAAACAAGGAACAAGTAGTTAATGTAAAGGGACTTAGTAACAAACTGAAAACTGTTGTAAAGGGACTTGATGAGAAGATACAGATTAGTGTGAGGAATGAGGAGAAAGATTAGATGCCAGTTGCTAGGGAGTTATCTGTGAGATTAGAAGCAAATGCAAGAGAACAGCAAGCTAATATTATTACTTCACAGGGGTAGATCCACAGTTCAGAGGAAAAATTTGAATTAATTCAGGAAGAGGTTACAGAGGACCTGGTGTACTTAATATGCAGTTAACAAAGGAGTTCTGTTCAGGACTATTATTGTTGAAAATAAACTTGCCATTGTTCAGGAAGAGCAGAATAAATTTCAGGAGGTTGTTAGTAAATAGAATAAGAAGATACAAAATGACTTTATGACTTTATGAGAGTAAGGTCAGATGAATAAAAGAGATTTGTTCGAGAGATTTGAGGTGATGCCTATCCAAGAAGTTATTACTCAGAAACAATAAAAAGTTTCAAACAATTATGTACAGTACTACAGAGTTCAAAAGAGAATTTTGAGTAATAGGCATTAGATCAAATGGAAATATCAGAAAATAAGGAAGAGATTAAACAATAAATTAAGAAGGCTGATGATCTGACAACTTCTGTTACACAGTTGGTTGTTAGTGCTGAACAGAACTCCAGTGGTATTATGCCTATAGGTGTTAGTGAATCTGAAGAGATGGGGTCGTTGATAAGGTTAATGAAAGTCAGGTGGAGATTCATAAGACATGAATAGAGTTAGGTCAGGAATTAAATGAGTGTGTACCTAACACCAAAGGAAAGTGAGGTGAAAGTACAGCCACTGTTACTGCAGAGTTCATGTAAATCATTATGTAGATTCAGGTCATTAACATAAGGCATATCCTGTGTCTCATAACGATATGAGGAGATATCATTAAAACTGTGGTCATTTCAGTCATGAAAAAGTATGTCATGAAGGCATATCTGGTTTTGAGTAAAATCATTTCTTATCTGTTAACAAATTTAGTGTCCAGAAATGTGTCAAATAGTGTTCATCTTCATGCTTGGTCACAGCAATTTTATTATTTACTCTGCCCACTTGGCCTATTGGTTATAAGACTGAATTTTTGAATGGTTGTTTTGAAGATGAATACTGTATGAGAAAATTATACACATTTATTCTGATAAAGACCAGACAGAAAGGAAGAGTAAAGAACTAGGAGGAGCTAAATGTCAGATTCCTGAAGTGGTTGACTGAAATTTTTTTGTAAAGTGGCTGTAATGGCAACATAAGCTTGTGTAAAATGTTATTGGTTTACTTATCACGTCAAATTCTGATGAAATTCCATAGTTTCAGTGATGGAGGCAATCATCAAAAGCTTGGAATTTTATTCCAATTTTATTTGACAAGTAAACCGAGAACTTTTTATTTAAGGGCTCTGTCATGAAAAACTTTGTAGCCATAAGAGCAACATGTGATCCCAGTGATGATGCTACCATCAGTGATAAAGAGGAGTAGTTAGACTGCTTTAGGGATATGACTGAAGCTACTGTTCCCTATCAGAAACTGTTTGTTCTCAGCGACTTAAACAGTAGAGTTGGGCCTCGAATAAATAATAGTGTGTCTGGGAAATTTGGTGATGAAACGCTGAACATCAGTAGGAGTAGATTAATTGAAGCATGTCAGCAGATATAATGTCAAATTATGATTTGGTTTTTCCAGCAAGCAGGACATCTATAAGAACATATGGATTCAACAAATTAGGAACTTAAGGTCAACCGTAGATTTAGTAATTGCCAAGCAGGATGGAAGTTCGGTAGTTCAAGATGTAAGAGAGTTTCAAGGGCTAGAATGTGAATCATATGACCACATAGTATTGAGAAGAGTCATAATCCGACCTGAGAGCCAAATATGTAGAGAGGAAAGAGAAAGAAGAACTTAGTATAAAAATTCGACCTCCAAATATAGGGCTTCTTTCGCACTGGAGTATATGAGATCTGTACCAGGAAAGGTTGAGCAGAAACACAGAGTGAATAAGGACAGAACTGCAGCTTCAGTAAATGAAGACTTAAATTCATGTTTACTGGGAGCAGTTAGGGGCCTCTTGGAAGTAAAGAAAGGAAGGAATGAAGAGTAGGGTTCAACATCCCATCGACATTGAGGTCATTAGAAACTGTCGAGATACGGACAATGAGGGAGGGATGCTGATTGGATGACTCATGCCTGGAGAGAAAGGACTGAAGAAAATAAGACTGCCTTCCAGAAATGGTGAAGCGCTAAAAGAAAGGAAGATAGAGCTCAATAGAATGCAATTAAGAGAGTACTAAGAAGGATGGTTATCTGAGGCAAAGAAGAGTTGTGGGGGAAGAAATATGACAATGAAGAGTCTTTAGTTGGATAAAGCATGGGATCAGAAGGTTGGCGATTTATATGTCAACTGAGAACTCCTGCTTAAATTAGAGGAGGATGCCAGTATGACTGCTGTTCTTAAATGGAAGACACATTTTAAAGATCTTGTTGCAGAGGATAGAGAATAGTTTCAAGAAGAGCAGAAAGAAGTGGAGATTTATCCTGTGGAAGAGGTGGTGATAATGGAGTTTATCAGGTCCTTCAAGAATCAAAGAATGAAAGGCAACGAGTCCTGATGGTATAGTAACGGAATTATTCAAGTAAACAGGGCATAAAGCATTAGCAGTACTAGTACCTGTTTTTAATAAAGTGGTTTGAGGAGATGAATTACTCTAAGAATGAAAGGTATCACACACTACACTCATATATAAGAAAGGGGGCAGGAGAGATCTGACTGATTACAGGGGAAGAAGTGTAATAGCTTCAGGAAGGAGGTATTTCAGTGGTAAAGCAAAGAACAGACTGGAAAATCTTGCGCAGCTTGTTGTATCACAGAAACAGTCGGGTTTTACTGCTGAGAAAAATTATGTTGATAACATTTTTTATGTACGCCAGAAAATGCTCTGAAAAGTCAAGAACTCAGTTTGGCGTTTTTTGATTTAGAAAAGGGCTATGATTCTGTGCCAAGGGGTTTTTTATGGACAGCACAGGGAAGGATAGAGTGGATGGTGCATTAACGAACTTGGTGGAAACTATATATCACCAATACAAGGCAACTGTGAAGGTTGGCTGTAAGTTATCACAAAGTTTTAAAACAAGTAAGAAGCTAAGACAGGCATACTGTATGTCATCAACCTTATTTAAGTTGTATTTAGAAGCTGTTCTTGGTTACTGGAGTAGACAGTGCAAGTGTTTGGGTGTGACAGTACAGCATCAAATCTTACATTCATTAATTTTAGCCAACAATCAAGCACTTATAGCTCTAAATGAGGATGGTGCCATGTATCAAATAAGACTGTTAATGAACACTTATAAACAATGGAGACTAACAGTCAGTATAGATAAAACAGAATATTTTGTTGTTGGTAGTGGGTAAGGAAAGGATTTGGATTTTGAGTATGCAAGGCTACGAAATGTGGAAGTGTTTAAGTATATGGAATCGCTAATTGATAAGACTAGACATTAGATCATTAAATGGCATCTTTTGGTGTCAGGACATATCGAGATGAACAAAGAAAGTACTGCTACATGCTGCGGCTGAAAGCATTCTGACGTATGGCTCATAGAGCGACCCCACATAAATGGACTTACAAATGAATTAATAAATATAGAGATGGATGTAGTCGCACCATTCACAGACAGGACTAATGCTTGAGCACTGTGACAATATAGATACATCGGATAAATGAAAGAACAACTACTGCATTGTTTACTCAACTCTGCCTGGAAAAAGGAGCTAAGGAAGGCTAAGGGAAACATGGATGGGATTAGACAAAGCAATGGAAAGGAGAGGTCTATCAGGAGAAGTTTGGCAGGTGATAAGTTTGGGGCATCTGAGAACTGGCAACTGCTGATAAGTGGGAATGGTTGCTAAACTAAAAAAGAAGTTATACACTTGTTCTTGTGAGCATATTGGCGTAGGACAGCACAGGGCACAGCAGAACACTTTCTTTTCATGGTACAAATTTCAGTCATTCTGGTTCGAGCAGTCTTGATTAATTCTTTGAACATAAAGGTATGTCATCAAAAATCAATTTCTGTACAATCCTTACAGTCATGCTGAGTTCATTAGCATTTATCTTCTGAAACATCCTTCTTGTTTATGCAACATTATTCTTGCTAGAAGGTGTAAAGATGATATGAAAGCTTGTCAGAGTTTATTGTGAGATATGGAATATAACAAAAGTGATGAGAATGTTTGTGGCAAGAAAGACGATCAGTTCTGTTATCCTGATCCGTGGCTACAGAGAAGTTAGAATTATGATTGTGGGCCATTTAATAGATTTTGTGAGAGATATGGATATAGTAAAAGGAGGTCTCAGAACGACAGAGAAGTTAGAATTATGATTGTGGGCCATTTAATAGATTTTGTGAGAGATATGGATATAGTAAATGGAGGCCTCAGAACGACGTTGAAATGTTTGGCACTTTGGTCATAATCACGGCAGTAGAGGAAGTGGCTGAGATGGTCGCTGGGTTGTCAGAGAGTCAGGTCCATGCACTGTGGAGGTATAAGCAGCAGATTTATGGAACAATGAGAGTTAGCAGCCATATAATGGACAGTTGTTGCCAGCAGACAATTGAGGTCTTGCAAATATGACAAGCTATAGTTATGAACCAATGAATATATTGAATTTGGAAGATCTGAGGGAACTTTTGGCTAGTGAGAGATGGGAAAAAATTCCTTTGTGGCTCCAGTGTTTCTAATAAACGCTAATGCAGTTGTTTTGTCTAGTGTTCTAGATATGAATAGCTAGATGTCTGTGTTGAGTGGGTCAGAATTTCAGAGGTGCTACTCTTTCTTTACTGTGACCTAAGGTGAAATGGGGTGCGAATTGATGGAAAAATTGTAGAGGTGAAGAGACAAGTTGGTACTGAGTTTCTGTGTAAAGTTAATAGGGCTCCTGGAAATTTTGTAACTGTACCAAGGTTGGTAATTGATACAATTTTAGACACTGATTGTTTGTCTACACACCAAGGAGAGATGGACTCAGGGTGTGCTTAAGCGATTTTGCAGTATTTGTATTTCACACGAAATATGGTGTTGTGCTCAGTGTGTTGAGATGGCAGAAGAAGTAATGAAAGAAATTTATTTGGTGTGCTTTGAACTTATTCTCCAGTGTTTTCCAAACATGCTCATGCAACTAAGGGTTTTTCATGTCAGTTCAGTACTAAAGAAAACAAAGAGTTTTTTGTCAGACCATATCCCACACCACTGATTTATAAAGAGAGAGTGAAGGCTGAGGTTGAGAAAATGTAGCAGCAATGTATGACTGAGCATGCTGTCATTTCTGTCAGTTCACACAATAGTCTGTTGGTGGTGGTTCTTAAGAAGAAAGATGGTATTATTTTGGTTTCAGATTCTAGAGAATAAATAAAATTACAATGCTAGAAACTGCCAGACCATTGACATTAGATGAAATCTTGCAAAACTTTCGTGGTATTAGAGTCATGCCTAATATTGACTTAAGTGTAGATTTTGGCCGCTTGAGTCGCAAATTTAATGTCATAAATTTAAAGCATATTTATTTTGTGGCTCCTATTATCAATTTAACAAGTTGCCCTTTGGGATGAACGCCAGTTTGTCTGCATTTATCAGAGGCTTTAATAGCAATCTTCCAGCAGATGTGATAAAAAGATTAATCACTTACAATGAAGATGTTTCATTTGCTGAAGATAGTTGGAAAAAATACATTGAGATTTTGGACTAGGTTATTAAGTATTTTCAAAGAATATGATGTTACTATGAATCTAGAAAAGTCAGAGTTTGTTAAGTGGAATGGCTTGGACAATCTATGATGGCATCAGGGATTCTATCTTAATGAAGGTAACAGATGTTGCACAGTTGATGGTCACCCGTTGGTGTTCGTGCATCTCTCAGTTTTTAATAATATCCAAGTGCCCCACTTAGCTAGGTAATAGCTCCAGCGAGCGCATTTTTCCTTAATTACGATCAAAATCTTGCATAAAATATTTCAGTGGCCAAATTCGTTTCTGATTACCAGTCATTTTCTGTAGACACGGAAAGATTCCCGTGCAAAGGCTGCATTAAAATACAGCCAGGGTAACCTTATGGATCATACAAGGATCACGACGTTAGGAAAACAGCCTACTGAAGGTATCTAGTACACATGGTGACTCTAGACATATTTTATGCAGCCTTAGAATAAGGAACGTTTCTTAGGCTACTCTAAATGGAAAAACGCTGAATTATTTTATGCGAGATTTTGTAACACTGTTATAGCTTTAATAGTGCGATGACCCTTCATACGAGGGGGAGGGGGGCGGGGGTTCAGTTAAGATAATCGAAATAATCGACCCCGACATCTCTAGAATGAGTGATTATTTCCAGGTACAGCGGAAACGTGACGAAATTTCTGGCGTACGCAAGTAACGTTTAGAGTTTATATCGGCGGAACGAACTACTATGTTTTCCATTTTCTCTCTATTTTTAATGGAATTATCTGCTTTTTTGTGTGCAAGAGGATAGAGCCTCCGGGAGGCCTTCAGCGACATACCATGTGTCGAGCTTATTTAAACAGTAACAAGATAGCAGCGCCGCTAACCGCCGCCATTCGAACTGGAGAACAGGATTTACAAACATCTGCCTACTGCAGCAAATGTAAGCTAATATGTAACTCAAATCTGTTTATTGTCGTATTTAGTGCTCAATACATTGACCTTGGCAAACGATACATGTAATCCTAGATGCTAGTAAAGCTTAAATTAGAAATTTAGAAAAGCTTATAAAAACCCTAAAAAGTAAAAAAGAATGTTTTGCTCATTTAAGTTTAATATAAGTTGTAATATTTTGATCCAAGCGTCGTCGTCGTGGGGGACCGCTAAGTAAGTAAAAAAAAGTAGTTAACAGCAGCTCTCCTTTCTAGAACAGCATACTTTCATTTTTGCCCAGTATAAGCCACTTCTGTTTAGTGTCATTTCTTCCAGGCCTTCGCGTCCCACATCTACACCTCAAAATAGCTAGTGAAGTTATAATTACTTGTTACGTAAAATATGGAAACCAATATGTGCTTAACATTAGCCTAACAGTGTTAAAGAATAGAGTTCCTTATTCTTACATACAGTTTTCTTCCATAGTTTCATACGAACTTACTCTCTTGTAGTAATCTGTCTTACGAGGCCTATGTCATGCAATGGTTTGATAATAGAATACTAACTCACACATCATTAAACAGCAAGCACGAGTCGCGCGGGGTGTATGCGGCACGCAGGCCGTGACCAACTGCGGTGACCCGGACAGGCAGGCGCGCGAGAGTACGCCTCATTGACAGTTACGTGTATATTGCGAATTTTTCAGATTAGATTAATTAAGACTTATTAGACTCAACAATTTGATATTGTTGTTTTGATATTTGCCCCCAATGTGACGATGCCTGAATAAAAATATCACTACTGGCATTAAACTTAAGGGGGCAGTAGTTTTTTTTACTTTTTACAGGTTTTTTTTGTCTTGGAGTTTTTTTAGATTGTTGATTCAAGTTCTATTACACGCTTTTTAAACTTCATACCTTACTAGTAGACATAGTACAAGGGTAATCCCAAAAGTAAGGTCTCCTATTTTTTTATGAGTACGGAACTCTGCTTGTGTGTCAGTTGGTCACACTGTTATGAAGAGTGCTTCACGCACTGTGTGTAAACACGTGCACGCCGCGCAGAGGCGCTTAGTCTTGGCTTGGCAGCCGTTGAGAATGGAGCTCCGTTGGATGTTACCGCCAAGTGCGAATTGCGCGCAGTTATTCGGTTTTTGAACGCAAAGGGCACTGCGCCGATTGAAATCCATCGCCAATTGACGGAAGTGTATGGTGAGTCGTGCATGGATGTCAAAAATGTTCGTAAGTGGTGTAGAGAGTTTGCAGCTGGTGTAACCGAAATTCACGACGAACAAAGGAGTAGGAGACCGTCAATTTCTGAGGAGACAGTGTTGAAGGTTGAGCAAAACATGGGTGAAGGTCGACAGGTCACCCTGGATGATTTCTGCTCGTGGGTTCCTGAGGTTTCCCGAAGCACTGCACACAGAATTTTAACGGAAACATTGAACTACCGGAAGGTGTGCGCAAGACGGGTACCACGGATGCTGACTGAGGACCACATGCGGCAACGAGTTGGTGCTTCCCACGCATTTCTTCACCGTTTTGCAGCCGAACAGGACAACTTTCTGGACTCAGTTGTCACGGGTGACGAAATCTGGGAACACCACTTTACACCTGAGACCAAGCAACAATTACGCCGTGGTGGCATCCTTCTTCGACAAGGCCGCGGAAATTCAAACAAACACAGTCTGCCGGTAAAGTCATGACAACCTTTTTTGGGATCGGAAAGGGGTACTGTTAGTCGACTTTATACCCACTGAAACCACAATTAACACTGACAGGTACTGAGAGACTCTGAAAAAACTCAAATGGGCAATTCAGAACCGGAGAAGAGGAATGTTGAGCAAGAGCGCACACATTCTCCATGACAACGCCCGCCCACACATCACTCGGCAAACCGTTGCTGTCCTGCGACAGTTTCAGTGGAACAGAATCACCCACCCACCCTACAGTCCTGACTTGGCGCCCAGTGACTAGCACCTCTTCTCTAGGTTAAAAGCGCATTTGGCCGGAAAGCGACGCAGGTCCGACGACGAGGTGAAAGAAGACGTTCATAACTTTCTGAACAGCATGGCGGCGAGCTGGTATGACATGGGCATACAAAAATTGCCTGAGTGTCTACAAAAATGCATCGACAGAAATGATGATTATGTTGAAAAATAGCTGAATGTTCAAGCTGTAAACTGATGTAAACCATTATAGAAATAAACAAGTCTATGTATTTATAAAAAATAGGAGACCTTGCTTTTGGGATTACCCTCGTACTATTGCCAGTCTACTCCCCCTTCACACAAATACACACAATACACGAAATTGCAACTTGCGATCTCTTTCACTTACGTGATTTACATGTTTCTCTTTTTAATTCACACATATATTCATTGACCACGTTTTAGCATATATTTAGCTAGCGCAGGTAACACAAGCAATAAACGTTGACGATAATTCTAAATCAAGTGGGAAGAAAGTGGGCTCCTATTATGCTCTCTTGCAATAGGCTTTCTAAATTATTAGGTTTAGTGCTGAACTGTAGACCTAAAAAAGAACTAGAAAAAACCTGCAAGAGCATATGTTTATTTTTTAAACTGAGTCACTATCACCCTTTCTTTGCTTTGTAGGTGCCGAAGTGGGCGACTTTAAAGCCAAAAATCAATATTGTTGGTCAACCGCAGAAGATAAACATATGTTGTTTGGGGCTTTCATTTAGATCTTTTGGAGCTCTACATTCTGGTATTACCTAACTTAATGTAGCTCTTTGCGCGACTGCTACGGTCGCAGGTTCCAATCCTGCCTCGGGCATGGATGTGTGTGATGTGCTTAGGTTAGTTAGGTTTAAGTAGTTCTAAGTTCTAGGGGACTGGTGACCAAAGCTGTTAAGTCCCGTAGTGCTCAGAGCCATTTGAAACAATGTAGCTCTTACGTACTGCATAGCGTGTAACGAGAGAGTGAGTGAACTGGCGGAAAATATTTTAACTTAATTTATCTGATGAAATGCAGACGGCAGAACAGACTTACATGGTACGGGTGAGAACCATTGCTACTAAACCAGCTGTCAGAAAAAAAAACCTGTATAAAATCGAATTTTTCGTATGGGAGCTACGATGCCGCAGACAGATATACAGATACACACGTTAAACTTATAACACCCTTCCCTTTGCGTCGGTAGTTAAAAAGAGATTCTGGAAACACAAAGGAAGAGTGATTGCAGTTAATGTCCCGACGACAACGAGGTCGTCAGAGACCGATCGAAAGCTCTGGTTAGGAAAGGAAATCTGTCGTATTCTTTCGAAGGAGGGATGTCGACCTTAGCTTTAACCCAATAACAGCGCATTTATGAGGTCGCTAAACTAATACCGGACGGAAAAGCTGATGAAGCTTTGAGTGGATGTGTTGCGCAGTGTCTCTAATATGTCAGTCTATAGTGCCACGTCGTACTTTTCAGTTCTGAGGTCACAGCGAATACGCAAAGATGCATAGAAACTGGCGTCTCTTGATTTCGTCCAGGCCATTTGATTAAACTATCATGAGTTTCTTTCTTCATGAAAGGGGCAACGAAGATGCTCCCGCAGCTTTTTCCATGAGATTTTCGTCTCTTCTCTCATATGAACTGCTGGATGTGAAGACAACATTTTGGCACAGATGTCGAACTGCAAAACAGCGTAGGGAATTCCCTTCCCTCTATGAAGGTTTGGGGAAGGTGATGCATGGCTATGAAAAGTGTTTGTGTCTGAGTGGTTACTGTGTAGAGAAGTAGCTGAATGGTGTGGCCAAATCTTGCAGATAAAATATTTTTGATTCCCATTGTAGTTTTTATTTCAACCCGTAAACGCCATACTGGTCGCTGTGAAATCATAATTTATACACATCAGCTAGTATGGCTGTTTTACATATCAGATGTATGATGTTTGAGTACGGTAGACATCAAAACAGTTTTCTAAACATAGAGCAATAGCACACTTTTTACAATGACGTGCCCTTTCATTTCTTTTTTCTGCTCACTAGCTCCAGAACACCATTTTGTCAGTTTTTCCTTCTCAATTGAGGGTACGAGCATTGCAAAATGCGCTCATGTATTTTTTTTTTTCCTTCCTGAAGTCTCACAGGAGTCTTGCCTGCGACAGTGTACTTAGATAGCTGTCCGCTCCTTTGGACTGTGCGACGTTGGTCCTGAGATCAGTGCAGTAGTTTCTTTTCTTTCCAGTGATCTTGTGGTATATAATGAAGGAGTTTAAAAAACTCATATCAATGATATAAAAGATTTCTTAGTATACCCCTTCACTCTGCGTCGTATGATTGTCTTGAAGATCTACGTCGACAACCATTACATTCTGATAGTGAGGGGCTCTTTGAATTATCGTTTGGGGTTCTTCAGTACCTGAATCACTGAAAGACAGACCACTTACATTCTTACCACTGTTGAAAGGAGTAACAATAAGTTTCTGTATAACCTCCTCATCATCACCAAAAACTACTCTTTTCGCCAAGTTAGTTGTTTACGAAGTTCAGCTCCCATGTGGTAGAGTTGACGTGTACTACGTTTTAGAATACATTTAAGAGCCATCTACTAGATAGAAATTGAACTTCATGTATTCACTTGGTGAAGCACGTTAGCGAGCTGAGCTCATCATACTGTTCAAATACCAAAACAACTTCATGCAACTGTATCTCGTCATTTTATGCAGTTGAGTTAAGCGATTTAGAGAAATCATAGAAAACCTGAATTGGAATAGCTGGAAGTGGATTTGAACCGTACACCTCCCAAACATATGTCCAGTAGAGTAACCGAACTTGGTTCGGGGAGACAGTACAGAATGTAGAAAATCACCTCCTCCATCAAGCTGGTACCATTTGGATTGCGTTTCGTCCATTGGGATGTCTTCCAATAACTGAGGCAACGTCCCTGTCTCACAATGTAGATAATTGTCACTATTTACAGCTCCGTCAATAGAACAGGGACTAATGATGAGATTCTTAAAAAGCCCTCACCATACATCAGTAGGCCAAGGTTATTGTTTATCAACTTCTCTCAGACAGCGTGGATTTTCAGCTGATGTTTAGCGCATATTGCGAAGATTGATTTGTCCATGGACTGTAAATGACGCGTAATCGGTTACCAAAATTGTACGTACAAAAATTTACTTCTCAGTTTTTCTAGATACCACTAGGAGAACTGAAACAGATTCTGAAACTCATTGTCATGAAGGTGGTGACGCAGCGAAATTGGAATTTAGTATTCGCACGACATTCCATTGGGTGATCCAAATCCTACATTCAAGCTGCCTCGAAATGACACATGGACTTTGAGTCACTTCTCGGAAAACTTTATTTGTCTTTGTTTCATCAATAGAAAGTTCTTTTCATTTATCTATTTTATTCTTGACGCTTCCACTTTCTCGATATCTTTCTTAATATTTGCAATCGTGGTGAGAGCTTGGCACTATCATGATAACTTTCAGCATATAACCGCATTGCTGCTGTAACATTTTTTTTTTTTTTTTAGCAGTCACCTTAAACGAAAATCCTATCTACTTTTCGACCGTAGTCGAATACATTGTGAAAGTATGAGCAGCTTCACGAGCAAGTTGTGTGATCGCTACGACAGCAGAGCATAGACTAGTGAGCTTGAAGCGCGCGGGCAAATACTGTAACAGCACCTGAGGTATGTGTGTGCATGCATATGCTACAGTAGGGCAGGATTTTATGGGATCTCTTCTCCTGACAGCAAGCCAGTGACGCGGCGTCGTCGCCTTTCTGCCTGATCAAGTTCCACACATGTTATGCCACTGAAGTCCTCTTCAAAAGGTTTCTCCAAAGAAAAAGAAATAATAAACGGTTCTATGAAAGAATTAAAATCGCCAGCTTTAAATGTAAAAAATTACATTCGTTCATCAGAAAGTTCCCATCACACTTCCTTGATGTACAGCTGACGCTATTTTTGCACGTGAATTAGTCTCCTCACTGTTAACATCGGGATGACATTTTTGTGATTAGTAATCTTCACAGGCTAAACTATATAACTGGTGTGAAGCTTAATTACCACGTATTTTGTTTCCTAGGTGGGCAGGCATGTATCTGTTTTGTTCGGCGACATAATCCTGATAGTTGTCTGTAGAGCTGTATTTTAAACTCAGCTACAGTAGGGTATAAAATAAAGTTCCCATGGCACAAAATTAAAAAGTCCCTCTAATCTATACTATAATACGTAGAATATTTTGTTGTACCATTTAGTGGCTTTTTTACCAAACACTGGGTGTGGCATGTGATACTGTTGTGTTGTATTGATAGTTTTGTACATTAGATTAAGTCTAATTCGTATTAATTTCAAATGAATTTTCATGTTTCTCCCTCTGTGTTCCGACTTCACAATCATTATTACAGCTCTATCACATAATGACCTAAGCTTTGCTTACCATAACATACCTCTGTAATAACGTAGCGTTGAATGTACATCTTCATGTATTCAATGAACTTCCAATGAGTGATGCCGTAGTAAGGGATACCTTCTTTGGGCATCACAAATGCCTAAAAGAAAGATTAATTATACTCAAATATGTAACACTATCTCTAGAATAATCAACTGAATGGTATTCATATAAATTGCTTCTAATAATAAAGACGTGAAATATCTAAGAGTGAAACAGAAAAACCTTCATTTAACTAAAAGAGAAAAGTTATCAGTATGCTGAGAGTAGATTATAGAGTTCTAGTGGTAAGAAACGGAAGAAGTGGTAGGAGGGTGAAGACATAATGAAACAACACTGGCCAATGCTTCATACTCTGATCATTTCCCACTCATATTACACTTATTAATGTCATTTGGACGAAAAAACGTAACTGAAAATAGGCATTCTCAAAGGTGCTAAGTGACATAACATTGCTATTTAGTTATAAACAAAATTGTATATTAATAAGGTATTTGCATTGGTTCTTGTATAAGAAACTATATCAGAGTAAAGTATTCTTGTTTGACTATTTACCATATTAAGCATATGCAAATAACACTGAGCTAAAAAGCGTATAATGTAATTTTTAAATCTGAAATAAGGAAAAGTGCTAAACTACGATAGATTTCCTCTGAAAGGTGTTATGTCATTTAGCTTACAAAAACATGTGATTAAATGTTAATATAATTAAAATGATTTTATCAGTACAAAACTGGGGTTCAACAGTATGAAACATTGAAGTATTTTGTCACTGATTTTGTAAAATCATATTTTTCGAACAATAATAACACTAAATATCTTTACCAAAAAGACTGGAATTAAAAGCAGTATGAAATATGAACACTTTTCACTATTAATCCTGACAGGATTCAATGTAAAATAAGTTTACTTCTTCAGGAATGTAGTTCAACATTGACAACACATCTTTCTTCTTTTCAGCAACGATACTACTTTGATGTTTCAGGCAACAGTCAATACCGTCACTGCGCGATCTTCTTCTTCTTCTTCTGTAGTGGTCAATCCAAGGATTGGTTTGCAACAGATACGATGGCAGCTTGTCTCCATTCTGTGCGTCTTTCAGCTTTTCTCTTCATTTCTTTATAGGTGTTACATCCCACATCTTTCACGATTTGGTCCATGTACCTCAGTCGTGGTCTTCCTCTTGGTCTTTTTCCCTCGACATATCCCTCTATGATTGCGTTCAGGAGTCCTTTATGTCTTAATAGATGGCCTGTAAATTGCACTCTTCTTTTAACAATGAAGCTCCAGAAGCTTCTCTTCTCACCTGCTTTTTCCAGAACCACTTCGTTTGTGACATTGTCGATCCATTTTATTTTGAGCATGCGTCTATAGCACCACATTTCAAAAGAATTTAGCTTCTGGTCTTCCTCTGTCCCGAGAGTCCATGTTTCACACCCATAGCATGCCACACTCCACACACATGATTTCAAAAATCTTTTCCTGATTTCAAGGCTGATGCTCTTAGATGTTAATATGTTTTTCTTCTTGTTAAAAGCAGCCTTTGCTTGAGCTATTCTACTTCTCATTTCTGCCTTGCTCTTTCCATAGCGATGGAAATATTACCGATGATGGTGCCACTAAAGCGGAGTTACTAAATACAGTTTTCCGTAATTCCTTCACGAAAGAAGACGAAGTAAATAATCCAGAATTCGAACCCAGAGTAGCTGCTAGCATGACTGACATAAAAGTAGATATCTTAGGTGTTCGAAACAACTCAGATCACTTAAGAAAGGCAAGCCTTCCGGTCTAGATGGTATGCCAGTCTGGTTCCTCTCAGAGTATGCAGACACAATAGCGCCTTTCTTAGCTATCATATACAACCGCTCACTTGACGAAAGATCTGTTCCTAAAGACTGGAAAGTAGCACAGGTCACATCAATATTCAAGAAAGGAAATAGGAGTAACCCATTGAATTACAGACCCATATCACTAACCTTAATTTGCAGTAGGATTTTGGAGCATATGCTGTACTCGAACATTATGAATCACCTTTAAGAAAATGACTTATTGATACATAACCAACACGGATTCAGAAAATATCGTTCTTGTGCAACACAACTAGCTCTTTATTCCCACGAAGTAATGAGTGCTGCCGACAAGGGATCTCAGATCGATTTCTTATTCCTAGGTTTCCTGAAGGCTGTTGATACCGTTCCTCACAAGCGACTATTAATCAAATTGCGTGCATATGGAGCACCGTCTCAGTTGTGTGACTGGATTCGTGATTTCCTCTCAGAGAGGTCACAGTTCGTAGTGATAGACGGTAAATCATCGAGTAGAACAGAAGAGATATATGGCGTTCCGCAGGATAATGCCATAGGTCTCCTGCTGTTCCTGATTTATATAAGTGATCTAGGTGATAATCTGAGCAGCCCCCTTAGATTGTTTGCAGATGACGCTGTGATTTACTGTCTAGTAAAATCATCAGACGATCAATTCCAATTACAAAATGATCTAGAGAGAATTTCTGTATAGTGCGAAAACTGGCAGTTAGCACTGAACAAACAAAAGTGCGAGGTCATCCACATGGGTACTAAAATAAACCCGATAAATTTTGGGTATACGATAAATCGCACAAATCTAAGGCTTCCAATTCGACTAAATACCTAGGAATTAGAATTACGAGCACCTTAAATTGGAAATACCACATGGATAATATTGTGGGGACGGCGAAACCAAGACTGCGCTTTGTTGGCAGAACACTTAGAAGATGCGATAAACCCACTAAAGGAACAGCCTACTTTACACTTGTCCGTCCTCTGCTGAAATACTGCTGTGCAGTATGGGATCCTTACCAGGTAGGATTGACGGAGGATATCGAAAAAGTGCAAAGAAGGGCAGCTCCTTTCGTGTTATCGCGCAATTGCGGTGAGAGTGTCACCGATACGATACGCGAGCTGGGGTGACAGTCACTGAAACAAAGGCGGTTTTCTATGCGGCAAGATCTATTTGCCGCGTGGGATTAACCGAGCGGTCTACGGCGGTGCAGTTTTGGACTGTGCGGCTGGTCCCGGAGGAGGTTCGAGTCCTCCCTCGGGCATGGGTGAGTGTGTTTGTTCTTAGAATAATTTAGGTTAAGTAGTGTGTAAGCTTAGGGACTGATGACCTTAGCAGTTAAGTCCCATAAGATTTCACACACATCAGATCTATTTACGAAATCACCAACTTTCTCTTCCGGATGCGTAAATATTTTGTTGACACCCACCTACGTAGGGAGAAATATTCATCATAAAAAATAAGAGAAATCAGAGCTCAAACCGAAAGATTTAGGTGTTCCTTTTTCCCATGCGCCATTCGAGAGTGGAATGGTAGAGAAGTAGTATGAAAATGGTTCGATGAACCCTCTGCCACGCTCTTAAGTGTGAATTGCAGAGTAACCATGTATATGTAGATGTAGACAGGTATTTAACCTTCCTGTGTACCCCTCAATGGCTTTGCTTTTTTCAAAAGATAAAATTTTCTGCGTTTTTCTATATTACTGAAAATTGTTTTCATCAATACTTTTCCAGGATATCTCGCATCTATTCAGAAGCAGGAGGCTTTTGCTATGTTCATTTTGTTAATAGAAATTAAGGAATCTGCAACAAATTGCAAGTCAACGAAATGATTTACCTCTATGTGTACATCTTTTAACTTATTTATATTTTTCCTGATGTAATAACTTTCCAAAGTTTTGCTGGGATAAATGACTTCATTATTCTTTTATGCCTCACAAGAGCAAAACCTCGGTAGTACTGTAAATAGGCGTGAGTGCTTCAAGATAATTTTGCTGAATTACTTCGAAAATTCCAAGAGAAATTAGGAACAGACCCAAAATATTATTCTGCTTTTATTTCGTCCTGCACAATTATCACTAGGCGTATGCAGTTCCTTTCGTTCTGCAGTAGCAACACTGATAATTCGTAAAAGACATGAAGCTATTTCGTTAAACCCTCTCTCAGCAATACATTCATACCATTAACACACATAAGAAGTGCGTGTGTCACCTAAGCTGATGCAGAAGATAAAACAGCTCAAATTATGACGATAAAAATTCTTAGAACGAATAAGAGTAGGGACATAGAGTACTCTCTCCTAATCCATAGAACTAATAGATATTTCACTTCCTGGAATTTGCGCTAAAGCAGTTGTGGCTTTCATCTTGACCGTAGCGCTTTCTGCTTTACATATGTGTAACTCTAGTGCGTGTATTGTGGGTACGCTTTGTGAACTTTGCCCTCGAATTCCGCATTGCAGTTTGTTGCCTGTTTTACATGTATCTGTCTTCTGGATGACGGAATTTCCGTTCACGGAAATTTTTCTGAAAGCTTTTCTCATAATATTTGTATCCAATTTCGTTATTTCATTAAACGCAACTGACAGTCTGTGGATATTTAAGTCTGGACTCAGAAATTGGGTGATAAATTTTGCCCTTGACGAATGGGTTCCATCCTTCGTAAATGAATTAATATTATTTTTCACTTTGCTCTCGTCATCATCTGTAACATAGATGGTGCATTAGGTTTCCCATTGTCAATGTAACTGTTACCATTCTGTCTCTTTTTAGAAATTAACACTTATGTTTCGTTGCGGCCTGCATCGTTCATGTTCATAAACGTATTTTTGCAAACCTGAAGTAACTCACCTTTCCCATTTGGGACACTGTACACTGCAGTAATCTGCTGCATACTTTCACCTTCACTCTTGCTATTGCGTTTTTGGTGTCTCTGGACCTCTCCAACGTTGACATATTATATAAGATTTTTTCTGGCTTATCAGATCTAGCTTACATCATTTAGTGAAGAGATGCAGTTTGGAATATTTCTCGAGTTCTCCGCATTGGAGTTTGTATTTACATATTTTCTGCAAGACTGAATTACGAAGATGTAATCACCAATATCTATCCTAGATAATGGTTTCAGTTTTAAATCACAATTGAATATAATTAATTTTAACCTGAAACTCAGTCACATCAAGTGCTGGAGATTTCTTCTCTTTAGTTTTAGACTGGCAGGCACGATCATAACAACAAAATATAACCATTTTCACTTTAAATACAGGTAATGTATATAATTCCGCCTCATAAAGCATGACCCGCACTAAATTCAATACCGCCAACATTAACAGTCTCATCGGTGATAAGATCAATGCGGCCCTTAACACTTTTCAAGAGGTCATGAGTGCTGGATTTGACACCAGTTTCGCCATCAGTTTTATCCTGAAGTCGACGAGTAGGATCCTAGCGCTTATGAGACCGAAAATCTCAGTTATAAACATTTTGGAACTTAACGTCATTGAGAATTCCACTCCACAATTAGAGAACGTTTGCACCTCTAATAAAACGACCAGCAGTTCTTAGGAGGAAAAAATTGATAACTAACACAATAACAACTATAAACATCTTCAAAATTATAAAAAGCCCTGTCAGTTTCGTAGTCATGTTTCAAGTACAACGCACAGAGTATCTCGCTCGGCACTCGACTATTGCCTTCCCAGTCTACCCCCACCAGGAAAGCAGATGTCATCCTTAATGAGTCCAGAATGAGATTTTCACTCTGCAGCGGAGTGTGCGCTGATATGAAACTTCCTGGCAGATTAAAACTGTGTGCCCGACCGAGACTCGAACTCGGGACCTTTGCCTTTCGCGGGCAAGTGCTCTACCAACTGAGCTACCGAAGCACGACTCACGCCCGGTACTCACAGCTTTACTTCTGCCAGTACCTCGTCTCCTACCTTCCAAACTTTACAGAAGCTCTCCTGCGAACCTTGCAGAACTAGCACTCCTGAAAGAAAGGATATTGCGGAGACATGGCTTAGCCACAGCCAGGGGGATGTTTCCAGAATGAGATTTTCACTCTGCAGCGGAGTGTGCGCTGATATGAAACTTCCTGGCAGATTAAAACTGTGTGCCCGACCGAGACTCGAACTCGGGACCTTTGCCTTTCGCGGGCAAGCGCTCTACCATCTGAGCTACCGAAGCACGACTCACGCCCGGTACACACAGTTCGAGTCTCGGTCGGGCACGCAGTTTTAATCTGCCAGGAAGTTTCATATCAGCGCACACTCCGCTGCAGAGTGAAAATCTCATTCTGGAAACATCCCCCTGGCTGTGGCTAAGCCATGTCTCCGCAATATCCTTTCTTTCAGGAGTGCTAGTTCTGCAAGGTTCGCAGGAGAGCTTCTGTAAAGTTTGGAAGGTAGGAGACGAGGTACTGGCAGAATAAAGCTGTGAGTACCGGGCGTGAGTCGTGCTTCGGTAGCTCAGTTGGTAGAGCACTTGCCCGCGAAAGGCAAAGGTCCCGAGTTCGAGTCTCGGTCGGGCACACAGTTTTAATCTGCCAGGAAGTTTCATATCAGCGCACACTCCGCTGCAGAGTGAAAATCTCATTCTGGAAACATCCCCCTGGCTGTGGCTAAGCCATGTCTCCGCAATATCCTTTCTTTCAGGAGTGCTAGTTCTGCAAGGTTCGCAGGAGAGCTTCTGTAAAGTTTGGAAGGTAGGAGACGAGGTACTGGCAGAAGTAAAGCTGTGAGTACCGGGCGTGAGTCGTGCTTCGGTAGCTCAGTTGGTAGAGCACTTGCCCGCGAAAGGCAAAGGTCCCGAGTTCGAGTCTCGGTCGGGCACACAGTTTTAATCTGCCAGGAAGTTTCATCCTTAATGAGATTTGCGAACAATGTAATGAGCATTTCTTGAATATACTGAGCAAATTTAAGCAGATCACTGAAGAAAGGTCTGTCATGAATAGGGAGGAGGAAACGTTTGGTGTACAGCAACGACCAAAATCAAGGAGAAATAGCGTCTCAGCTTGCCGTAGGACCGCTAAGCTGTTACCTACGTGAAGACGATGAAAGTACTGACATTAAACTTTCGTAGAATCAGCTGAGAATGCTAAATCGGCTGCGAGTAGTGAACGCCAACAAAAATGAGCCCTGAAGATTGAGACAACATTTTTTGTGATTGCAGATGGGTGCAAGACATGCACAGTATGTTGCTTCTCTTTTCCCTACTACCTTTGCGGATGTATGGGATACAAATAAATGTACCTGAGATGTAGATCACATCTAAGCCGAAAATCTATAAAAATTTGGTTGCATCTGGACATGAAAAACAAAATAAAAGTAACAAGAAGACGTAAAACGTACAAAACAGTGGTTACTGAATCCATTCGTTACCCAAATTTAGAAATGTTAATTACGTGATGTGTTGTCAAACTGTAACAATGATTGCACAGATCAGTGAAAGAGAAGTATATTCCGCTGTTATGGTTTTTCTGGGTATGAGCGACGAAATGTAATGTCCCCGTGGCAATAGGTACTCACTTAAGTTAGGATCATAAACCAGGTTTTTTTTAAAACTTCATGGCAGATTAAAACTGTGTGCCCGACCGAGACTCGAACTCGGGACCTTCGCCTTTCGCGGGCAAGTGCTCTACCATCTGAGCTACCGAAGCAAGACTCACGCCCGGTACTCACAGCCTTACTTCTGCCAGTATCTGGTCTCCTACCTTCCAAACTTTACAGAAGCTCTCCTGCGAACCTTGCAGAACTAGCACTCCTGAAAGAAAGGATACTGCGGAGACATGGCAGGAGACATGGCAGGAGAGTTTCTGTAAAGTTTGGAAGGTAGGAGACGAGATACTGGCAGAAGTAAAACTGTGAGTACCGGGCGTGAGTCGTGCTTCGGTAGCTCAGATGGTAGAGCACTTGCTCGCGAAAGGCAAAGGTCCCGAGCTCGAGTCTCGGTCGGGCACACAGTTTTAATCTGCCATGAAGTTTCATATCAGCGCACACTCCGCTGCAGAGTGAAAATCTCATTCAGGGTTTTTTAATTTATTTTTTTTATTTATTTATTGTTCCGTGGGACCAAATTAAGAAGAAGTCTCCATGGCATGGAACGAGTCAATACATGAAATTATAACACGATATTAGAAACAGATAAAATGAAATATAAAAAAAAAAAACATATTCAGGTGACAAGTCGTAAGTTTAAATAAAGAAAATCAACAATGTAACACTGCAATTTGGTTAATTTTTTAGCTCTTCCAGGAGCTCCTCGACAGAATAGAAGGAGTGGGCCATGAGGAAACTCTTCAGTTTAGACTTAAAAGAGTTTGGGCTACTGCTAAGATTTTTGAGTTCTTGTGGTAGCTTATTAAAAATGGATGCAGCAGAATACTGCACTCCTCTTTGCACAAGAGTCATGGAAGTGCATTCCACATGCAGATTTGATTTCTGCCTAGTATTAACTGAGTGAAAGCTGCTAACTCCTGGGAATAGGCTAATATTGCTAACAACAAACGACATTAAAGACAATATATACTGTGAGGGCAATGTCAGAATTCCCAGACTATTGAATAGGGGTCGACAAGAGGTTCTCGAACTTACACCACATATAGCTCGAACAGCCCGTTTATGAGCCAAAAATACCCTTTTTGAATCAGAAGAATTACCCCAAAAAATAATACCATACGACATAAGCGTATGAAAATATGCGAAGTAACTACTTTTCGTGTTGAAGTGTCACTTATTTCAGATACTGTTCTAATGGTAAATAAAGCAGCATTTAGTTTCTGAACAATATCCTGGACACAACAGCTTACTATCTATCCGAACGCCTAGGAACTTGAACTGTTCCGTATCGCTTATAATATGCCCATTCTGTCTGATCAAAATATCGGTTCTTGTTGAATTGTGAGTTAGAAACTGTAAAAAATGAGTCTTACTGTGATTTAGCATCAAATTATTTTCCACAAGCCACGTACTTAATTCATGAACTACATTATTTGATACTGTTTCAATATTACACACAAGATCCTTCACTACCAAGCTGGTGTCATCAGCAAACAGAAATATTTTTGAATCACCTGTAATACTAGAAGGGATATCACTTATATAAATAAGAAACAGCAGTGGCCCCAGCGCCGACCCTTGGGGAACGCCCCACTTAAAAGTGCCCCATTGGGACTGAACATCACTACCACTCTCAATATTGTGGAGAATTACCTTCTACTTTCTGTTCTTAAAGTAAGAGGCGAACCAATTGTAAGCTACTCCCCTTACTCCATAATGGTCCAACTTCTGCATTAATATTTTATGGTCAACACAGTCAAAAGCCTTCGTTAAATCAAAGAAAACACCTAGCGTTCGCAACCTTTTATTTAATCCGTCCAAAACCTCACAGAGAAAAGAGAATATAGCATTTTCAGTTGTTAAATCATTTCTAAAACCAAACTGAACATTTGACAGCAAATTATGTGAATTTAAATGCACCAGTAACCTTGTATATACAACCTTCTCGATAACTTTAGCAAACACCGATGGCATAGAAATAGGTCTAAAATCGTCAAAATTATCAGTGTCTCCCTTTTTATAAAGTGGCTTCACTACCGAGTACTTTAATCGGCCAGGAAACCGACCACTCCTAAAGGAAAAGTTACAGATATGGCTAGGTACTGGGCTAACATACATAGAACAATACTTCAGTATTCTGCTAGAGACCTCGTCATATCCATGAGAGTTCTTGGTCTTTAGTAATTTAATTATTAACTCAATCTCCCTCTTGTTAGTATCACGGAGGAGCACAATAGCGGTGCGGTTTATGAAGGCTGAATTAGTTGAATACTCGCTTTTAAAACTTCTGTTTATTTATGAAACGTGTAATTGCGACTGCAGCCAACTAGCATAGACGAACTCGAGAGTGTTGCATTGAAAACAACACACAGACACGCAGACATACACTACAGAACTTTCAGTATCTTATTATACTGTACTATCATTTTATCACTCGGATTATTCATATTTACATCACGTGATGTTGGGCAGCTACAAGTGGTTTTCAAAGGAATCTCTGTGGGCTGAATACCAGAACTCATGAACTGTTGTTTGTATGATGCAATAATTACCTACACGATGTGCTGTATACAATAAAATCTTTCCTGAACATCGTGAGCATCTTGGCCAGGCCCCGTAAAACGTGTAGGTTTTCGCTGGGCTGTCAGGACTTTTGCCTCCATTTCTATGTCGAATATATTGTGGGTACTGATAATCAAATCGCTGATGCTCTTAGTCATACAATTTAGTGTGAACTGTAAATAACCGCTTAATCACAAATCACCTAGAAACTAGCATGTGTTTATACAATCCTGAATGAAATACCTTAGTTATTCAGTTACTTGAACGAAAAACAGAATCAAGATGCTCGGAAAAATAACATCAAATAACAACTTAATGATGACCAGTACATTTTGGAGCAATCAGTTAACGAAGATCTTTTATGTTCCTGTACCGTAATACGTCCGAAAGGTGACACTTTCACCAAGTCCCCATGAGTGGCCGTGGAGGAGGAAGGGGCCGGACTCCCTGTGGCTAGCCCCCAAGAAGAGGGACACTGCACATTCTGCAAGCACACAGCGGGAAGCCGGGCCGACGTCCTCGTCGCGCCACAATGCGAGGGGTCAATCTGACAACGAGAAGCGTGCCGAGACCTGATGGAGACCTGCAGCCATTAGGACGGAACACCAAGAGTGTACGAACGAAAGCACCTGAGTTCTTCTGGCCTGGCGGCAGTCACATTACCTGCCTTAGAAAGCAGGGATGTACCGACAATTCCAGCACCCCACGGGCACAGGGAGGAGAGTACAAAAAAGCGCGGGGGATTGGCGCAGGAAAGCGTGTAACAAAGCCAGAAGATGTTTTTCTCGACAGTGAGGATATTCCTTGTAAATGACGGACGCCAGCAGATTTTGAGACGGAGACCAGGACTCACGCAGAGAGAGAGGTTATGGAGAAGTGTTGTGTAGCTTATCTTCCAACAGCCTCGGAACGCAGGAAAACATCTTAAGAAAGTGAAACCACGAGAAAGATGCCGATTCACGAGCCACACTCCAGCCCACGCCAGCTAGAAAATATCCCGCCGCACGGAGAGGCGTGGCGATGAAACGGTTTGATCTGTCATTGGGCTACATTGAAAATTTCGTCCGCCAAAGACAACGCCGAAAGGGAAAATATTTCGAAGAGGAGCTGAGCCGAGAGATGGAGGAAAAGCGAGAAGGGGGGTACCAGAGAAACGGCAGAAAGGAGATGACATGGGCGCTCTTCCACCATCGCCAGCATCCGCCTTCCGACGCTGTGATAGCTTAGCCTCGGCCAGGCAACCGACAATGAGCAGACAACACGGAGATGATACCTGGGTTCCACCGCAAAGCGGCGATTGCTGATGAGGGCTTCCGACCCGTCAGCACGGCTCCGGCGCGACGTGCCGCACCGACGCAGCGCCTGCCGCCAACAGCGGTATAAGACGAACGATTACGAAGAATGTTGAGACGATTCGTTCCCTCCTCATTCTCCTTAACAACTGAGTCGTGTCCACAGCCAGTCAAATCGGCCATGAGATTTGTAATTTTGTTTTGGTTTGTGTAAACAGGATGGAAATAAATACATTTCTTTCATGGTTTGATAATATAAGCAAACTTTTACGTTGGTACATGAACACCTTAAATTTGTACCCTTTGTGTTTGATTTCATTTAATTTCTCGAGTTCACAACATTTTGGCGCCCAACTTGGGGCCACCTCATTGTTAATTTTCGTGCTATCTGACGTAACAAAAATAATTTCACGAGTTCACTACAGTATCCACAACGATCTAAATGAAAAATTTGGCTCTGTAAAGAACTGATTCCAGTTGTCTTCACATAGCTTCGTTAAATTAAGGAGCATCTAACTAGGGAGAATCTGAATTCTAACGAACGGAAGTTATTCAGTGACTGTCAGGACTGTAGGATGACTAAACCTAATTCGAATTCTCATCAAGATTTCTTACATTTCAGCTAAGAAGAGAGGCCGATAAATAATTTTTGTGGATTATCTGGATCCTTTTCCCTATACAAAAAGCCGTAAGAGGTATATATTTGTCGTGGTTAACACATTTACTCGTTTTGTTTGGTTATTCCCCAGTAAAGAAATGACAACTCGAGTTAACATCCAACATGTAACAAAAATATGTTATGTTTTGAGGCTGGACAAGGTTCTGATAAGCAGTAACTCACCCACCTCTTTATCGCAGGAATTTAAGAAATTTTGCCTCAATAAAGCAGTTCCTCTCATCATGACTACACCTTAATATCAGGAACAGTAACTTACAAAACGAGTTAACAGTAATTTGAAACCGACTCGTATCATATTTCACGCTCATTCTCAAGTGTGTAGCGTTACGCATACGTAGGCGAGTGATTTGACTGCCTGGAGTTGGTGTGTGGGGAGGTGAACTGTTATACAACTGAATACTTGCGGGCCCAGGGCTCAGAGCGTGTTGCGGCATGTCCACCTAGGTGACCGGTACAGGTGACAACAGGTACAAAGACGAGCAGCACCAACGGAAGTGAGTAATCCCAGAGCCACATTCGTGGACGACTGCTGCTCGCATGGCCTTTGTGCAGTAGGTGCACCAGAAATGGTGGAGTGTCAGACGAGCTGAAAGATAGCTTCATACAGCTCTGTGGGAATCTATAATAATTTACATCCTCTCAATGAATCATGGATCTTTAAGTTGGTGGAGAGGCTTGCGTGCCTCAGTTATGCAAATAACTGTACCGTAGGTCCAACCACAATGGAGGAATATCTGTTGAGAGGCCAGACAAAGTGTGGTTTCTGAAGAGGGGCAGCTGTATTCTCAGTAGTTGCAGGGGCAACAGTCTGGATGACTGACTAATCTGGCGTTGTAACATTATTGGAAAAGCTGGCACTGTGAATGGCAGAGGACAAGTGGGAACTACAACTGCAATTTTTTCCGAGGGCATGCAGCTGTACTACATGGTTAAATGATGGCTGTATCCTCTTAGGTAAAATATTCCAGAGGTAAGATATTGCCCCATTCAGATCACGGGGCGGGGGTTATTCAGGAGGCTGTCGTTTTCAGGAGAAACGAAACTGGCACTCTACAGGTCAGATCCTTTAATTGGGCAGGTAGGTTAGAAAATTTTAAAAGCGAAATGGTTACGTTAGAATTAGATGTAGAGGGAATTAGCGAAGGCGCTGCAGTCATGGACTAAGTGGCTGATCCCGGCGGAGGTTCGAGTCCTCCCTCGGGCATGGGTGCGTGTGTTTGTCCTTAGGATAATTTAGGTTAAGTAGTGTATAAGCTTAGGGACTGATGACCTTAACAGTTAAGTCCCATAAGATTTCACACACATCAGATCTATTTACGAAATTTTAATCACCAACTTTCTCTTCCGGATGCGTAAATAAGATTTCACACACATTTTTTTGAATTAGCGAAGTTCGGTGGCAGGAAGAACAACACCTCTGGGCAGGTGAATACAGAGTTATAAATACAAAATGAAACAGGTGTAATGCAGGAATAGGTTTAATAATGAATAAGAAAAAAGAAACACGGGTAAGCTACTATTAACGGCATAGTGAACACAGTATTGTAGCCAAGATAGACATTAAGTTACATGTACTACAGTAGCACAGGTGTAAAGGCCAACTATTTCCGTAGATGATGAAGAGGTTGAAGAAATGTATGATGAGATAAAACAAATTATTCAGGTACTTAAGAGAGACGAAAAGTTATTACACATGTGGAACTGGAATTCGATTGTAAGAAAAGGACGAGAAGGAAATATAGTAGGTAAATATGGACTCGGGGAAAGGAATGAAAGAGGAAGCTGCCTGGTAGAATTTTACATAGAGCATAATTAATCATAGCTGACACTGGACTTAATAAACGTGAAAGAAGGTCATATATGTGGGAGAAACCTGGAGATACCGAAAGATTTCAGACAGATTATATGATGGTAAGACAGAGATTTCAGAACCACATTTCAAATGGCTCTGAGCACTATGGGACTCAACTGCTGCGGTCATTAGTCCCCTAGAACTTAGAACTAGTTAAACCTAACTAACCTAAGGACATCACAAACATCCATGCCCGAGGCAGGATTCGAACCTGCGACCGTAGCGGTCTTGCGGTTCCAGACTGCAGCGCCTTTAACCGCACGGCCACTTCGGCCGGCGAACCACATTTCAAATTGTAAGACATTTCCAGGTGCAAATGTGGACTCTGACCACCATTTATTGGTTATGAACTGCAGGTTAAAACTGAACAAATTGGAAAAAGGTAGGAAATCAAGGAATTGGGACATGGGACTTGGGTAAGTTGGAAGAACCACAGTTGTTGAGGGTTTCAGAGGGAGTGTTAAGGAATGACTGAAACAGGGGGAAGAACTATAGTAGACGTCAAATGGGTAAGTTTGAGAGGTTAAATAGTGAAGGCAGCAGAGGATCAAATAGGTAAAAGGCAAGGCGTACCAGAAATCCTTGAGTAACACAAGAGTTACTGAATTTAACAGATAAAAGGACAAAATGTAAAAATGCAACCAATGAGGCAGAAGAAAGGGAATGCAAACATCTAAAAACTGAGATTGACAGGAAGTGCAAAACGACTAAGCAGGAATGGTTCGAGGAGAAACTTAAGGATTCGAAGCATATGTCATCAGGGGATAGCTAGATACTGCCTACAGGAAAATTAAAGGGGCCTTTGTAGAAAAGGGATAGAGAACCAGTCTTAAGCAAAGAAGGGAAAGCTGAAAAGTGAAGGAGGATATGCATTGTATGTACAAGGGAGATTTAGTTGAGGGCAATGTTATAGGGAGGGATGAGGACGGTGATGAAGATGAGATGGCAGATATAACGAAGACCTAAGTCGAATCCAGTCCCTGGGAGTAGACATTATTCCATTAGAACTACTAATAGCCTTCCGAGAGCCAGCCATGATAAAACTCTTCCATCTTGTGAGCAAGATGAATGAGACAGGTGAAATCATCAGACTTCAAGAAGAATATAATAATCCCAATTCCAAAGACAGTAGGTACTAACAGTTGTGAATATTATCAATCCATCAGCATCATAAGTCATGTTGAAAATACTAGCACGAATTTCTCACAGAAGAATGGAAAAACTGGTAGAAGCGGACTTTGGGAAAGTACTGACCCTACGACTTATCTTAGAAGATAGGTCAAGGAAAGGAAAACCTACTTTTATAGCATTCGTAGACTAAGAGAAAGCTATTGACAATGTTGTCTGGAATACTCTCTTTGAAATTATGAAGGTAGAAAGCGTAAAATACAGGGAGTGAAAAGCTGTTTACAACTTGTACATATATCAGACAGCAGTTACAAGATTCGAGGGGAACGAAAGGGAATTGGTGGTTGAGAAGGGAGTGAGACAGGGTTGCAGTCTATCCCCTACGTTATTCAATCTGTACATTGAAGAAACGATAAAACAAACAAAATAAAAATCTGGAGTAGGAATTAAAGTGCGGGGAGATGAAATAAAAATTTCGAGGTTGACTGGTCACATTGTAATTCCATGAGAGATATAAAAGGACTTCAAGAGTAGTTGAACAGAATGGAGAGTGTCTTGAAAGGAGGATATAAGATGAACATCAACAAAAGCAAAATGAGGATAATCGAAATTAGTCAAATTAAATCATGTGCTGCTAAGCGAATTAGTTTAAGAAACGAGACACTTAGGGTAGTAGATGAGTTTTGCTATTTGGGCAGAAAATAACTGATGACAGCCGAAGTAGGCAGGATGTAAAGGACAGACTGGCGCTGGTAAGAAAATCGTATCTGTAGAAGTCAAATTTGTTAATGTCGAGTATAGATTTAAGTGTCAAGGAGTTTTTTGTAAATATATTTGTATGGAAGTGAAACATGGACGATAAACAGGTAAAATAAGAAGAGAATAGCAGCTTCCGAAATGTCGGGCTACGGAAGAATGCTGAAGATCAGATACGTAGATCACATAAATAATAAGGAGGTCTTGAATAGACTTGGGGAGCAAAGAAATTTGTGCACAACCTGACTGAAAGAAGGGGTCAGTTGGTACGACACATTCTGAGACAACAAGGTATCACCAATTTAGTTTTGGAAGGAAGTAGAGGGAGACCAAGAGATGATTACAGTAAACAGTTTCAGAAGGATGTAGGTTGCGGTAGTTGTTTAGAAATGAAGAGGCATGTTGCTATTGTGTCGAAAACTGACATTCTGAGACTGTGGCTGTGTACGAAATATAGGTTGACTTTTACATAGAAGATAACAGCGACCAGCCACTTTTTGCAGTGCTATCTATTTATTTTAATAGCGCCGTTACCGCTTCTGAACATTATAGGTTAATCTTCAGAAGGCTAGTTCACTTTACATATATTTTACATTAACTTTCACTTTGTTTTCCCAAATTATGAAATTTTTTTGGGGTTGTGGTGCCGTACAACCAATGTGACACAATGTATTTTTACTGTAATGATGCATCATAACGATTTTTAATTATGTGAACAAATTACTAAAGTGAAGATGTTTTGGTTAATTACGTTGAAAAATCCATGCCATTACGTTCCAGTGCTGACTTCTTGTGATCATGCAGCAGTGAAGACTGTATGACACACTTTTTTTACATGTAGGGATTCACATAACCTACACCACCACTCACACATAAAGAACTTTCACGACATGGACGTATTGTACAAAGATGGCGATATCGCAAACATAACAGTACCAAAGACTTCCACTCTGAGAAATGATTCGATATATACATATAAGTGACTGTAGGAGTTCACAAATTACTATACTTCGCGTCATGTTGGAAGGCGGTCCTGTTTTCAGCAGTTCTGCGCATACCCCACCATTAATTGCTAGCAGCCAATAAGATTCATTGTCATTCCGAGCGGCTAGTCGCGATTTGTGAACTACACTGCGAGAATCTCTCTCCCAAACGCTGCGCCGTTGCCTTTTTTTTGCGACAAAGCAGTTTAATTCACTGAACGACCAAACTATTCATTCAGATGTCCTGTTGCTTTCTTGTAGCAGTATAGGTGTGATTGTGTATCTGTAAACGTTTTAGTGTGATTTTCAAATGAGAATGTCAAAATGGTTCAAATGGCTCTGAGCACTATGGGACTCAACTGCTGAGGTCATTAGTCCCCTAGAACTTAGAACTAGTTAAACCTAACTAACCTAAGGACATCACAAACATCCATGCCCGAGGCAGGATTCGAACCTGCGACCGTAGCGGTCTTGCGGTTCCCGACTGCAGCGCCTTTAACCGCACGGCCACTTCGGCCGGCTGAGAATGTCATGTGACGGCAATAAACGTTAAGTCCCTCACGAACAACTTTAATTTAATTGCGTGCCTGTGGAGTATCGTCTTAGTTGTTCGGCCATATTCGTGAGAGGTGGTATCTGGCGTTAGCAAGGAAGTGTTATGGACGCTCCTCTGCCCTGATCTTACAAACTGTTTAGGAGTCAATCTGAGCAGTCCTCTTGGACTGTTTGCAGATTATGCTATGATTAACGGTCTTATAAAGTCATGAGAGATTACAGCATGTTAGAAAAGACAAGCTATCTGTATGGCGAGAAAAGTGGCAAAATTGACTCTACACATGAAAAGTCTGAAGTCGTCCACATGAGTACTGAAAGGAATCCACTAAATTCGGTTTATGGGATAAAACACACTATTCTAAAGGCTGTAAATTCAACTAAATCCTTAGGGATTACAATTACGAATAACTTAAAATGCAATTATCACATGGATAACGTTGCATGGAAAGCAAACCAAAGACAGCAATTAAATGATGGAACACATAGAAAATGGAACAGGTTTACTAAAGAGACTACATATACTATGCTTTTCCGCTCTCTTCTGGAATACGGCTGGCAGGTGTGGAATCCGTAGCAGATAGGACTGATGGAAAACATTCAAAGAAGGGCAGCTCATTTTGTATTTTCCCGAACTAGGGTTGACACTGCAACGAATATGATACGCTTATTGGGGTGGCAATCACCAAAACAAAGACTTTTTCGTTGTGGCAGGATTTTCTCATGAAATTTCGGTCACCAACTTTCTCCTCATAGTGTGAAAATACTTTGTTGGCGCCCACTTACATAGGGAGGAATTATCATCATAATAAAAAAGCGAGAAATTACGGAAAGATTAAAGTGTTCGTGTTTCCCGCGCGCTGTTCGAGAGGTGAACAGTAGAGAAATAGCTTGAACGCTCTGCCAGGCACTTAATTGTGAATTGCGGAGTAATCATGTAGATGTAGATGCTTTACAAGCAGTCGAGGAGGTTTATATCCCGTATTCATAAGTTCTTCAAATGTGAATCTGAAAGCGATACTCCTATTTTTGACATTCTGAAGGCTCAAGAACGAACTGCAGATGTACGTGTCGGCAAGAGAACTGTATCGAGAATGGTAACAAAAGTGTCTGAGTTGTAGAAGCCTCAGTAAAATTTGTTTTCGTGTCGCCTGAAAATCATCGAAATCGCAAGAAACCTGTAACACAAAAACACAAACAATTGGTTTGACAACGATGTTTCAAAGCGCTCTGTGTGTGAAATTCATATAAGAAAGGAATACCCAACATCGCAAAAACTTGTTACAGTTATGCCTGAGCAAATCGTCAATGGTAAAAATTTTAAAATACATTGGTTTCAAATATGTTTAGAAGAGACTTTTTAACTGAAAGAAGTGACATAGAACCAGCACGAAGCAAGCCCTTTATAGAAATGCACCATACGAGAGGAGGGGGTAATTCTACAGTGTATTACTTTGAGGAAATATGGGTGAATCAGAAACATTCAATGAATACCTTCTGGAAAATGAGTGATGATACTGACGGTTTTAAAGTTCCGTTAGAAAAAGGTTCTCGGATACTTATTCTACATGCTGGATCTTCTTCTGATTTGGTTCCTGAGAGTAATCTTCTATTTAAGTCTGAGAAAATCAATAGTGAGTACCATTCGGAAATGACCGCTGTCACTTTCAAGAAGTGATTCACTAAGAAATTCTTGCCATACCTAGTTTCGAAGCCGGTCATTGTAATTACTGTACCAGCTATCATTCAGCTGTTACAGACAAATGATGAAGTACGAGCTCCAGGAAAGGGGATATTGTGCTCTGTCTGAAAAATAAAAATATTGCGAACAGTAGAGTGGAGGATATGTGTGATGTTGTGTTTGGTAATGGGAGTGTTTATGTCTGAGGGGGGTAACTGATCCAAGTGTCAGACGCTAGGGGCAAGGTGTGGGACAGAGGTATTGGTGTATTCAAGGACTATGGGGAAGAGAGAGAAATGAAACTGTGGATTATGGGGACTGTAGAAGACCTTGGAGTGGTGGGAAGCAAAATGGTTATCCTTACTGAGATTGCCAGGGAAGGGGCAGTTGTCTTGAAGCAGGGGGGTAATGTAGGGTGGGATGGCTACTAGTAAGGCGTTGGAAGGCAGACCAGTACTTCGAGGAATTTGGCGCCAGTACCAGAGTTTCTTTGCTGTTAGGAGGTTTAGGACGTGTCATTGTAATTGCCAGTGGCGGAGGAGTGTATCCCGGTCACAGGTGCAGAAGAAGGAGTGGCAGAGGCTGCAGGATTCACAGAGGAGAAGGGCAGCCTGAAGAGGAAGAGTAAGGCAGTGAGGGTGGATAAGTTTGCTAGGAACATGGGCCTCCATGGCACCAGTGATGGTCTTCTGGAGGAAGAATGAGCCATGCCTAATGTCAGCTGGATGGTGAAAGGTAAGGGGATGGCTTTTGGCCTGTGATGCAATGGACTCTCAGTAGGTATTCCAGTTGACATGACAGTAGTCACAGACATACTTCAGAGGAGCAGCAGGGTGGGGGTACAGGAGGGGGACGATGGGCTGATGAGATGGTGAGAAGAAGTGGGTGGTGGTTGCTACCAATGGGGTCGAGGATCTCTGCAGTGATGCAATCAAGGAGATTGGGTGGGGGGGCGGGCAGAGCGAGGATGTCATCTGGGGAGGACTTACTTTTGGGAAGGGGTTTGCTGTATGAGGGGAACAAGGTCACTATGGAAGGTGGTGAGGAACTGATGCCACTGATGAAGAATGACAGGGTCATGGCTGTGAATGATGAGGTCTGCAGCAATTACATAGGTGAAGGTGTGGTCAGCATAGGAGATGAAGTCATAGGGGAGAGAAGCTGTGGGGTGGACATAGATAGTGGTACAGGTGACAGTGAGCAAGGGAAAAAAGATGCTAAGGTGTTCCATCAGGTCATTGAGCAGGGGTTGTGGCCAGACAGGGTCATGCTTGAGGTGGCCAGGAGCGACCCCACCGAATGCGAAAGGAAGGAGGGTGTCAGTGCAGTGAAGTAAATAGGGAGAGGTGTGAAAAACTTGGTGAGGTTGGAGGCCAGTTTCGTTAAGGATGAAGGAGTCGACCCGTTGCTGGGACAGGGTATACATGAAGAGATATTTGTTGGCAGGGAGGGAGCAAATGTTTATGTGTAGGCTACAATACTGTTGGTGCACCAGGTGACAGGGGAGAAGGGAGTGGGGGGAGGAAGGGAGAGAGGCTTCAACGAGGGTGTTTAGACAGGTGAAGGTGAAGTGGGGCTGGTTGTGAGAGTATGTGGCATAGATATTCAAATGGAAGATGGAGTGGGCAGCAAGGGAGATCTGCTGGAGGGTATGAGGTCGATGGAAGTGGTGGATATTCTGGAGCACGATGGTGTGGAACGGAATGGTATCTTTCCTCTTAGAGGGAGGGCAGAGGAATTTGTTCAGATGGATGGGCTGGTCTATGAGATGAATGGGGAGAGTGAGCTCAGGGTTGGATGGAGGGGGTTTGGCCTTGCATTTGGGAGAGTGGTGGGATGGTGTTCATTGCAGGTGTTGCAGGAAGGAAAATAGATGAGGTCTGGATACTGTTTGAGGAAATGGAGGCATTACAGTGGGAGCAGGTGGGGTGAGGTTGGCAGTTTTTGGTGAGGTGGTCATTGTAGAGGAGACAGTGTTGGTAGCAGTAGGATTGAGGAGGGGAACAGGAGGGGGCAGCGGGATGGTGATAGTTGAAAATCAGGGCTCCCTTGGTGAGGAGGTGATCAACGGAAGAGGTGGACTCAGTAAACATAAACATCAGGAAGGTAGTGCTGGAGATGTTGTAGATATGGTGGGCTGTGCAGATTTCCTGGGTGGGGTGGCCATTCAGTTCTGCCTCACCTCTGCCACCAAGACCAGTTTCGTGATCATGTCAGTGAGGGTTGACAGATGATGAGGAGGTTGGCACTGATGGGGAGAGGAGGAGGTAAGGAAGGGCGTGAGGGACACATGAGGGCTAAAGGTGATGCGGGGATGTTTCCAGAGGAGATCAGTGTGGAAAGAGGTGGAGGGGGATTTGATAAGGGCAGAGTCTCTGTGGAGGATAAGTTGAGCAATGGGAGCAGTGGGGATACATTTGTGGATTTAGAGGGCGGGGTGTCGGCATCTAGAAATTTAGGATCAGTGTTGGAAGGGATGAAGGAATGCAGTGTGAGGACTGGGGATGCGGGAGGAGGGGTGATGACCATGGGGGATCAGAAGGAAGAGGGGTGGGTGGTGGTTTTTTGGAGGGGTGGAAGTGAGGTGGCCACTTGGGCACTTGGGGGTTTTAATGTGGGGTCGCCTGGAGGAGGGGTGAAGGACTGGTTGGAATGGGAGGTGGTGGGAAGCAGGCCCCTCACATGTGGCAGAGGCACTTTGAACAGAGGATGGGAGCTCCATGGTGGCGACGGTGGCATGGCAGGTGATGAGTCGGGTGTGGTATGCAGGGGCGGTCATAGCAGGTCAAGTGGGAAGTGGGGGAAAGTCTTCCTGACAGGTGGTACTGGCGAGAGGGGGGGGTAGGAGCAGGAGCAGATACAGGAGTATTGTTAGGAGGAGGAGGAGGAGCAAGCACAGGAGCAGCATACAGTTAGGGATACGGGAGTGTGGAGGAGATAGAAGGGGAGAAGACTGTGAGAAGAGGGGATGGAGTAGATGAGATGAGGGAAGGCCAGAGGAGGCACTCCGGGAGGCAATGCTGGGTGAAGGGGAAGGGGAGGTGATATGATGGTGGTAACAGTTGGTGCAGTAAAAAGTGAGGTGAATGGGATGGTGGTACTGTGGGTGTCCATGGTGAACTGTGTGTTCTCCCAGTGACAGGTATCATTGAAGTGTGGATGAGAACAAACATGGGTGGGAGCGGCTGTGGCAGGGTCTTCGAAAACTTCTATTGAGCTCTGAGTGTAGCCCAGGCAGCAGAATCGTCTGATTTGGGAGGTATGAGACTCCAATCCACAGAATGTGCACAATCGTAATTTTGATATGAAGGCATATATATATAATTCGTCATCATATAGTGAAACGAGTAGATAGCATTTTTCTCTATAAACCTTTACTTGTAAACATAAATAACGAAATATTAATTTTTATTCGTTGAAAAATGAGTTTTCTAGCTTAAGTACTACCCCACAAGCTCTGAAAACGTAAATAAAAGCAAGTCCAGTTTTAAATCCTACTTGCCCCTGAAACTGCAGAGAACGAGTGCATAGCGCCACCAGCAGATGGCTCCATGGTAAAAGAAAGGAGTTCGTTCTTTGTACCACGATTTCATACAACCATCAGTAGATAGCTGCACAGTTAGATATGCAACAGGGTCGTTAATTTAATTATTTTCTACATCTAAGAAGTTGAAAATTTTTTAAAAATCTGCAAAATACGTCTGCAGCGAAGTTTGTATAGGTACTTGAGACGATGTTTGATCACTAGACCATGATATCTTACTGCTGCTAATATATTGCTGCGCAACTGAGTTGTAAGTCGATTATCTTTCTACTTCTAAAAAACCAATTCCCATATCTTTTATGCCATGGTCGGTGTCCCCCAGGGCTCCATCCTCTCCCTTCTCATCTATCTCCTGGACACCGCTGATATGCCCAAGCCAACCCCACCTGTCCACCTCCTCCAATATACTGATGGCACCGCCTTCCTGGCTCTCTGTCTTATCCTTCAACAATCCCAATGTACCCTCCAAAAAATCCCAGGCAATCATCAGAAGCCACACCACCTGCTCCTTCCGTCACCATGATTTCTACCTCACCATTTATGGTCATCCAATATAGCTCACCCCACCCTGATATTCCTTGACCTCACCCTCAATCGTCACCTCACCTTGACCCCTCACCTTCTAACCATCCAGCAGAAAGCCCATTCCAACCTCTGCCTCCTGAAACTCCTGTCTGGCTGGACATGGGGACTGCATCCTTCCACCATCCTCCACAACTACAAATCCATCATCCGTCCTATCCTCTATTACATCCCACCCCCTCCCCCGCCCCACCCTTTTACAAGGCCCTCCAAATCCTTGAATGCCATGTGCTCTGCCTTGCCTTCTGTATCTGCCTTCCTTCCTGCAGAGAACTCCTATATGACCTCATCCCCTTCCCCCAGCTGGCCACGGTGGCAGAGCGGTTCTCGGCGCTTCAGTCCAGAACCGCGCGACTGCTATGGTCGCAGGTTCGAATCCTGCTTCGGGCATGGATGTCTGTGATGTCCTTAGGTTAGTTAGGTTTAAGTAGTTCTACGTTCTAGGGGACTGATGACCTCAGATGTTAAGTCCCATAGTGCTCAGAGCCATTTGAACCATTTTTGAACCCTTCCCCCCTCTTTTTCCTCCAACATCTCCGCCTCCTTTACACTGTCTGCAGGCTTGATCCCTTCCACCCCCTGGTTTCCTTCCTCTCCACCCCCCGCCAACTGCTGCGACTCTATCGTTGTATCCCTCCCTCTCTCCACCTCCACACCCTCCACCTCCTTCAACAGGGCAATTTCCAGCACCTCCACCTCCCAGATGTTGAACTCGCCATGACATCTACCCTTCCTTCCAACTGTAACCTGGCCTTGCTCCCCCTCCCCTCCCCAGGGCCCCATATTTACTCTCCCCTGCTTCTTCCAGAGCGGATTTTCCCCCTTCCCTCCCTGAATTCCTGCACCCCCTCCTCTAAAGCTTCCCTCCCACGTCCTTCCCTCCCTGTCGCTCTTCAGCACGCCCCCCCACTCGTCTCCCCTCTCTCCTCCCTCAATTTATTCCCTTCTCCCCCCCTTTCCTCCTCCCTCCTCTCTATTCCCCTGGCAGATGCTCTCAGTATGCTCGTCATAACCAGTGTGCTACGTCCGTGTTGTGTTTGGTGCTGTTCTCCCGTGCATCAAGAGCTATGATTTTAGTTGTGTGCTGGTATTATACATAGCGTTACTGTCAGTGATTGTTACGTGCTACGCCGACCGTCAATACTCTTATACTACGGTCATACTTCACTTTGTGTTCCTTAATTGTTTCAGTGTGTGGTTTTTTGTGTAACTACTTTTTTTACTGTTTTATCTCCATTTTACAGTCACCCCCTTTTTGTCTGTTCTCTTACATACTGATCCCCATTTTTTTATATCTATGTACGCCATGTTTTCTCCATTCTGTTATTTTAAATGTCTTATTACTGTGTTTCGGCTGCAGAGCGGCGCATATGCTGCTGCCAGTCCGTCTCAGATGGGGCACTGAAACACAATAAAGGGAAAATGAATTCTAAAAAATGCTAATATATCAGCAAAATACATCTGTAGTTCCAGAAAGGGCTATCTTTACATTGCTGAGTGAGTATAATACATACGAAAAAGGCTGTTTGATGTCACAATATTGCAAAAACCTCTGTAATGTAAAAGAAAGCAGGAATTAATTTTCATATATACACATATTCATCAAAACAGTGCCAAAATTTCGAAGTGTTTACCCCAGTGGTAGATTTCAATGTCTAATAACAGCTGACATTTTAGAATCAGGCCTAATAATTTGATGCTGTAAAACTACCCTGACCAGAAAAATACATGTTAACTAAGCAGGTAAATAGACTGAATGTAGCTAATGAGGCCTACTCACAAGACATCCTCAAAGAATATATTCCTGCAGTTAAAAAAGTTATCAAGCGGCATTTTGGGACGCACAAAGATAGTTCATAACATTATTCACTGGAGAAAATATAAACGAAGCTATTCATTTCCAGTTATTGCTGTTATTACAAACGTCACAGGCCAACTGGAAGCTATGTAAATAACAGCAGTTTGCAGTCAGAAGGCTCTCTACAAATATTTATACACCGCGTCTGTAAGATATTATTGCTCACAATATTCTAAAACAGAACGATGTTCACATATCTAAATACGTAAATTCTACATTCAAACTTTGCAGTTTCATTTCCCGAGACTATGGCACATGAAAATAGAAACGTGTAACCAACTACATCACCACAGCCACGGACACTCAGTACAATTTTCTTATTAGGGAAAGAGGGACAGAATAAGTAGTTTTTAATACCAAGATATTACTGAGATAACATGTAGGCCTAGTACTTATAAATACATGAACGAAGACCGTAATAGGGAGAGATGTGACGTTACCAGGACAATGTTTGAGTTGATATCTGAGAAAAACGATTTACCGTATATTGTGAGACGTCTCACACTTTAATGGCACAAATTAAATACTGTCATATCAAATTTTGTTTGTTGCACTGATTAAAAAATCTTATTTATGGTAGTACAAACAAAATCGCTACAAAAATTCGATTTCATGCGGCTTGCAGATGCTAAGAGCAATCATAATACGCCTAACGCCTAACGCAAGACTTTGTATGACCACCCTCAGTTGTTATAAATGCTGAAAAATACCACAACATGTATTAAAATAAGGGTATTGTCTATAACAGATATGCAGACGAGATGCAGACGTCATCGTGTTCTAAAAAATTAGTGGATAACAGCCGGAAATGACGCTTGAGATTTTACCAGCCCATGATGCTGCCTCAGCTGGAACACACGCTTAATATCAAGATCCAAAGCACATCGTACGTTTTAGGACTTCCAATAAGCATAGTTCAAACAAAGTGTCTGTAAATTTTACAAGGTATTGTACTTCAAGATTTCATGTAAAAGCATGACACTGCCAATTTGCAGAGATGAAGATATCGATGTCGCAACACACAGAAAGCAGAGAAGAATTAATGTGATCACAGTAGCAATGCCGGTGCGAAATTACCATTAATTGACGAAGTGCCGTAATTATACTCCATAACAGAGTAGTTGAAAAGAAAGATGCCAGTGATCATATAAGCTATGTAGCTAGACGGTCTTGCACAGGGAACCAACACAAGGCCCATTCAGTAGCGATTTCCGGCTAGGTAACACCGAGTTCTTTAGCAAAGGAAGACATAAAAACTTTGCTGTAGTTACGTGTCCGGCCACTTGATGAAATACATAAGGTCATTATGAATAATGCTGCCCACTCCTGGGCTTGCGATTTGACATACATAAGTTTTATTCTAAAATACTGAAGGTCATCGATGTTGAACTCTCAACCCAACTGTCTTATCGCACCGTATAGTCCTACATGTTGCTGTATATGCAAGATATCATCTTTAACCGAACATTTTGCTCCACCCAGGAAAAACTTTATAGAATTACTGAAGCAGGTCGACTCCGTTCAGGTAGATTTATAGTGCATTTTGGTGATGTAGAGTAGTACGTGAATCCCACATGAGCTATGTATAAATTAATGGCGTCAGAGCTTAAACTGCAAAAAAAAAAAAAAAAAAAAAAAAAAAAAAAAAAATGATGGCGAATAATAACGTAATGGGATAATTTAGTGCTATATTCCGTGATTTATGTGACAGAATTTCAAATAGCGACGGATAGATTGAACCACCAACGGTACTGTGGAGAACAACGCTTCCTCTGTTTTAATATAGCACTTCTGTCGCAATCAAGGTAGCTTATTAAAGTCGAGTACGGATAGAATAAAGTTAAGGATCCACCTGTACAGTATCAGACAAACAACAGAGAGCCTTTTGACCCAATGCTAGCAGCACATACCGAAGTCACAGCATACAAGTGTAGGAGACACAGTGCCGGAGTGGGTGGAACCTACTGTAATTGAGTGATATTAAATTGTCATCTATCGTCTGGCTCTCATATGCTGTAAACGATTTGACTGCAGCAGGAAGGTAAGGCTGCAGCGATGTTGGTGATCAACAGCAAGCCAACACTGCGGCCATAGTGCTCTCAAACCATGTCATTGCACATGTAATACATCACAAAGTTCGTGTGGATGGATATATACAGGGTGGTCCATTGATAGTGAACGGGCCAAATATCTCACGAAATAAGCATCAAACGAACAAAATACAAAGAACGAAACTCGTCTAGCTTGAACTAGATGGCGCTGCCACAGGTCAAACGGATATCAACTGCATTTTTTAAATTAGGAACCCCCATTTTTTATTACACATCGTGTAGTACGTAAAGAAATATGAATGATTTACTTGGACCACTTTCTTTGCTTTTTGATAGATGGGGCTTTAAAAGTCACAAACGTATAAGTACGTGGTATCACGTAATATTCCGCCAGTGCGGACGGTATTTCCTTCTCGATACATTACCCGTGTTAAAATGGACCGTTCACCACTTGCGGAAAAGGTCGATATCGTGTTGATGTATGGCTATTGTGATCAAAATGCCCAACGGGCGTGTGCTGTGTATGCTGATCGGTATCCTGGACGACATCATCCAAGTGTCCGGACCGTTCGCCGGATAGTTACGTTATTTAAGGAAACAGGAAGTGTTCAGCCACATGTGAAACGTCAACCACGACCTGCAACAAATGATGATGCCCAAGTAGGTGTTTCAGCTGTTGTCGCGGCTAATCCGCACATCAGTAGCAGACAAATTGCGCGAGAATCGGGAATCTGACAAACGTCGGTGTTGAGAATGCTACATCAACATCGATTGCGCCCGTACCATATTTCTATGCACCAGGAATTGCATGGCGACGAATTTAAACGTCGTGTACAGTTCTGACACTGGCACAAGAGAAATTACGGGACGATGACAGATGTTTTGCACGCGTCCTATTTAGTGACGAAGCTCATTCACCAACAGCGGTAACGTAAACCGGCATAACATGCACTATTGGGCAACGTAAAATCCACGATGGCTGCGACAAGTGGAACATCAGCGACCTTGGCGGGTTAATGTATGATGCGGCATTATGGGAGGAAGGATAATTGGCCCCCATTTTATCGATGGCAGTCTAAATGGTGCAATGTATGCTGATTTGCTATGTAATGTTCTACCGATGTTACTACAAGATGTTTCACTGCATGACAGAATGGCGATGTACTTCCAACATGATGGATGTCCGGCACATAGCTCGTGTGCGGTTGAGCGGTATTGAATAGCATATTTCATGACAGGTGGATTGGTCGTCGAAGCACCATAAAAATGGGGGTTTCTATTTAAAAAAAAAACGCAGTTGATATCCGTTTGACCTATGGTAGCGCCATCTAGCGGGCCAACCATAGCACCATCTGGTTTCCCCCTTCAAGCTAGACATGTTTCGTTCTCTGTAGTTTTTTCGTTTGACGCTTATTTCGTGAGGTATTTGGCCCAGTCACGATCAGTGGACCACCCTATATACGCAAATGCCGCTGGTCTCGGTTGCTAAATGAAAGCTATCTGCCGCTTCTTTGTCCTTGATGAGAGGTAATGCCTCAAATTTTGTATTCTTAGCACACTCATGACACAGTGGACCTTGGAATATTGGATTCAGTAACGCATTCCGAAACGAAATGCCCAACACGTCAAGCTTCAACTACTTTTCTGCTTTCAATGTCTGTTAATTCCTGTCGTGCAGCCATAATCACGTGGAAATCTTTTCACTTGAATCATTTCAGTAGAAATGACAGCTTCACCTGTGCACTGCCCTTCTATACTTTGTGTACGAGATACTACCCCTACTTCTGAGTGTGTGCATACCGCTGTCCCATGACTTTTGTCACGTCAGTGTACAGCAACACATACGGCTACGCAGTTATGCTATATGACAAGAAAGTTAGTGTTGACAGTTTAACGTCGGTGACCTCCAATTATAGAGTAAAGCTTATAGATCATATATGTCAAATCACAAGCCCAGGAGGAGGCAACATTACTGTTAACCATCTACGGACACGAAACTAAAGAAAAATTATGTATTCCTTGGATTAAGAACATGCTATTACCCGGTTGGAGACCACCACTGAATGGATCTCGTGTTTGTTCCCTGTGCATGACTGTTTAGGTAAGTAGAAGATGATTTGTGTCTCTCTTTTCAACTGCGTTATGGAATATAATTATGTCACTTCGGCAGTTATTGGTAAGCCCATGCCACTAATGTCACAGAGGTCACATTTTTCCGTTTCTGCTTTCCGTGTATTACGACGTCGATGTCTTCGTCTCTGGAAACCGGTTGTCTCATGCTGTTACATTGAAATGTAGAGGTAACATTTACAGCTTTTTTTTTTGAGCTTTGCTTGTTAATGTCCTACCATGGAAGATATTTTTGTAGGCTTGACATGAAGCATATATTCCGGCTGAGGCAACATCATGGACTAGTAGAATCTCCAATGACATTTCCGCTTGTGATCCACATATTTTTTAGAACACTACGACATCCACATCTGCGTCTGCATATCTGTGCGTTACAGAGAATAGCATCACTTTAATAAATGTTGTGGCATTTGTTTACCATTTATAACACTTGAGGGTAGCCATATAAAGTCTTGCCTTAGTTGTTAGGCGTATTATGATGGCTCTTAGTGTTTGCAAGGCGTATAGAATCGAATCTTCGTAGCAATTTTGCTTATATTGTGATAAACATGTATTTTACCGTATTAAACAGGCAGCGTAGATATGACGATATTTAATTTGTACTTGAAACCTGTGAAATATTCCACATTACATGGTAAGTCATTCTTCCGAAATATCGACTCTGACATTGTCCTTGGAAATCTCAAATCTCTTACTTTTACTGTCTTTGGCCGTGTATTTACAAGCAGTAGGCCTACATACTCTTCTGTCGCCTAAGTAACATTTTAGTACTAAAAACACATAATTTTTTTAATATTTCCCTATGAAGACAACTATGTTGATCGTGTGTGTAGTTGAAGGTATAGTTGGTTAGAGGTTTTTATTTTGGGAGCCATATTTTCCGAAAATCCAACTGTACAGTTTGAATACACAGTTTACGCTCTGCTGACTATAAAGCTTCTAGAGATCCTTCTGACTGCAGACTGCTATTATTTACATAGTCTTCAGTGGGCCTGTACGAAAAGCTTCGTTTATAGTTTTTTCTAGTGAATAATAGAATGAAATATTTTTGTTTCTCCCAAAATACTGCTTGTGAAATTATTATTAGGTGTTGAAATGTACGCTTTCTTTTACACTGCAGATGAGTACATTACCTCAATCGATTTGAGTCTTACAGCCTTTTTTTCGCGTATTAACCGAAAATAAAACTGGAAACATCGTACTTTTTTCGCTACCTAAGAAATATTTTATTTGAAGCTGTGTTGTGAGTAGACAGAATTAGTTACATTTAATCTGTCCATCTGCCTGCATAGCTAACACTTATTGTTCTGTTATTATAAGTCTGGTCAGTGTAGTTTTACGACATCGAAATTTCAGTCCTACCTTCTAAAATGTCACCTGTTATTAGGCATTGAACTCTGCCTTTAGGGTACACAATTTAGCATTTTGGCACTGATTTAATGAATGTATGTATATGTAGAAATTGACTCGTGCTTTCTTTTACACTTTTTCGTCCTGCTGATGTATTTTGCAGACATTTTAGAATTTTTTCCATAACTTAGATATGGAAAAAGTAATTAATATGCAACTCTGTTGCGTTTTTTAGCCCTCCATCAATATATCGGCGACAGTAGGAAATCATGGCCTAAAGATCGAATTTCCCCTCAACTAGCTATATAAATATCGCATTTTTCGTGGTGCTGACATATTTTGCAGACGTTTTCCAATTTTTTCAGCATCTTAAGTGTGGAAAATAGTTAACAACTCTGTTCCGTTTTTTAAACGTGCGGCAATCTACTAGTGGTAGTACGAAATCATAATTCAGAGAACGAACTTCTTTGTTTTAACATGCAGCAATCTTCTGGTGGCGCAAAGCACTCGCTCTGTACAATCCAGCGATCTGCTGGTGATAGGAGCAAACAGAATGTGAAAGTGGACTTGCTTTTCTACGTTTTCAGAGCCTGAGATATTGTATTTAAACTCATTCTCAACAAATACAAATTTATATTTCATTATTGATATTTTATAATCAAATTTTGATTTTTATTATTTGTAGAGAAATATGCTTTCACTGGTTCCAATATTCGATGCCGAATGATATATACACTACTGGACATTAAAATTGCTACACCACGAAGATGACGTACTACAGATGCGAAATCTAACCGACAGAAAGAAGATGCTGTGATATGCAAATGATTAGCTTTTCAGAGCATTCACACAAAGTTGGCGCCGGTGGTGACACCTACAACGTGCTGACATGAGGAAAGTTTCCAACTGATTTCTCACACACAAACAGCAGTTGACCGGCGTTGCCTGGTGAAACGTTGTTGTGATGCCTCGTGTAAGGAGGAGAAATGCATACCATGACGTTTCCGACTTTGATAAAGGTCGGATTGTAGCCTATGACGATTGCGGTATATCGTATCGCGACATTGCTGCTCGCGTTGGTCGAGATCCAATGCCTGTTAGCAGAATATGGAATCGGTGGGTTCAGGAGGGTAATACGGAACGCCGTGCTGGATCCCAACGGCCTCGTATCCCTAGCAGTCGAGATGACAGGCATCTTATCCGCATGGCTGTAACGGATCGTGCAGCCACGTCTCGATTCCTGAGTCAACAGATTGGGACGTTTGCAAGACAACAACCATCTGCACGAACAGATCGACGACGTCTGCAGCAGCATGGACTATCAGCTCAGAGACCATGGCTGCGGTTACCCTTGACGCTGCATCACAGACAGGAGCGCCTGCGATCGTGTACTCAACGACAAACCTGGGTGCACGAATGGCAAAACGTCATTTTTACATATGAATCCAGGTTATGTTTACAGCATCATGATGGTCGCATCCGTGTTTGGCGACATCGCGGTGAACGCACATTGGAAGCGTGTATCACCCGGCGTGATGGTATGGGGTGCCATTGGTTACACGTCTCGGCCACCTCTTGTCCGCATTGACTGCACTTTGAACAGTGGACGTTACATTTCAGATGTGTTACGACCCGTGGCTCTACCCTTCATTCGATCCCTGTGAAACCCTACATTTCAGCAGGATAATGCTCGACCGAATGTTGCAGGTCCTGTACGGGCCTTTCTGGATACAGAAAATTTTCGACTGCTGCCCTGGCCCGCACCAATTGAAAACGTCTGGTCAATGGTGGCGGAGCAACTGGCTCGTCACAATACGCCAGTCACTAATCTTGATGAACTGTGGTATTGTGTTGAAGCTGCATGGGCAGCTGTACCTGTACACGCCATCCAAGCTCTGTTTGACTCAATGCCCAGGCGTATCAAGGCCGTTATTACGGCCAGGGGTGGTTGTTCTGGGTACTGATTTCTCAGGATCTATGCACCCAAATTGCGTGAAAATGTAATCACATGTCAGTTCTAGTATATTTGTCCAATGAATACCGGTTTATCATCTGCATTTCTTTTTGGTGTAGTAATTTTAATGGCCAGTAGTGTAGCTTCAAATCAAAGTTACCACATGCGTCTTGTTGTGCATAGTCTGGTAGGGGCACTCCGCTATGCTTTGCGTACGTTTGTGTCCACCGACGTAATTTGCTTGCGTCGTCGAGACTGTTTTCTGTGTGCGTCTGTACGCCACATCCTTGCGTGTCATCGTTTTATTGTCTTCGTAGCCGGCACTGGCGCCGCTGCCGTTACCATCGCGTTCCGCCGTGTTCAGCTGCCTTTAAATCGTCGCAGCCGCCGCTGCCGCCCCTGTGCCGTCCCTCCGCCTGCTCCGTCGCCACAGTCTACTCGCCGCTGCCGCGTCCGTCTTCAGTGGCGCCGCCTTCCTCACCTACTATCGTCACATCGCGCCAGACGCTCCGCCGCCGGTAATTATCGTCCACCTACTGTTCCCTGTTTCCTATGACCCATGACAGACACTCCACGCAGCTACGTGATTTACACCACCTCTTCCTCTGCTCCCACTATCACTGTGCGGAGCATTCCCTCTGGCCTACCGCCGTATGTCCAACCTCCCCTTCCAACAGTATCGTCTCCATTTGCAGTAGCTTCTTTTGCCTACCCTACCCTTCCGACAACCTCTTCCACGTCTTCTAACGCATCCTTTACATATCCCCTACTTCCAACTGTTGCCACACAAATCACATCTCCTGCAACTTCTGCTAAAATAACTCGCTGAAATACTGTCGCAGTACCAGAAACAACATTATCATCGACATGTGACCGAACATACTCTACATCTACACGGATACTCTACAAATCACATTTTTAAGTGCCTGACAGAGGATTAATCGAACCACATTCTCAGTAATTCTCTATTATTCCAGTCTCGTATTGCGCGGGGAGAAAACGAACACCTATATCATTTCGTGCGAGATCTGATTCCCTTAATTTATTATGATGATCGTTTTTCAATATGTAGGTCGGAGTCAACAAAACATTTTCACATTCGGAGTAGAAAATTTGTGATAGAAATTTCGATTGAAGATTCTGCCCCAACGAAAAACGCCTTTATTTTAATGATGTCCAACCTGAATCCTGTATCATTTCAGTGACAGTGTCTCCCTTATTCCGCTTTAGTACGAAACGTGCTGCCCTTCTTTGAACTTTCTCGATGTACTCCATCAAACCTATCTGGTAAGGAGCCCATATCGCGCAGCTGTATTCTAAAAGAGGACATACAAGCATAGTGTAAACAGTCTCTTTAGCAGCTGTGTTACATTTTCTAAGTGTCTTGCCAATAAACACAGTCTTTGGTTAGCTTTCCCCATAACATTTTCTGTGTGTTCCTTCCAATTTAAGTTGTTCTTAATTACAATCCCTAGGTATTTAGTTGAATTTACGGCCTTTAGATTTGCCTGATTTGTCGCGTAACTGAAGTTTAACGGATTCCTTTTAACACTCGTGTGGATGACCTCACGCTTTTCGTTATTTAGGATCAACTGCCAATTTTAGAACCTTACAGGTATCTTTAATAAATCGTTTTGCAATTTGTTTTGATCTTCTGATGACTTTACTAGTCGACAAAAAACAGCATCATCTCCAAACAACTTAAGATAGCTGCTCAGTTTGTCTCCTAAATGGTTTTTAAATATATGTGTAAGGAACAGCAAAGGGTCTATAACACTACCTTGGGGAACGCCAGAAATCACGTCTGTTTTACTCGATGACCTACTGTCAATTACTACGAAATGTAACCTCTCTGACAGAAAACCACGAATCCAGTCACATAGCGTAGACGATATAGCATGAGCACGCAATTTCATTACGAGTCTCTTGTGCGGTACACTGCCAAAAGCCTTCTGTATGTTTAGGAATACGGAATTGTTTTGAAATCCCTTGTCAGTAGCACTCAACACTTTATGTGAGTTTTCTAAATTCGTGTTGACTGTATGTCAAATGTTCGAACACAATATATGCTCCAAAATCCTGATGCATGTCGACTTTAATGTTATGGGCCTGTAATTTAATGGATTACGTCTACTATCTTTCTTGAATATTGGTGTGACCTCTTGAGCCTTACAGTCTTCGGGTACGGATCTTTCGTCGATCGTACGGTTGTATATGATAGTTGAGTATGCAGCTATTGCATCAGCATATTCTGAAAGGAATCTAATAGGTGGACAGTCTGGATCGGAAGACTTGCTTTTGTCAAGTGATTTAAGTTGTTTCACTACTCCGAGGATATCTACTTCTACGTTACTCATGTTGGCATCTGTTCTTGATTCGAATGCTGGAATATTTACATTGTCTTCTTTTGCGAAGAAATTTAGAAAGGCTGTGTTTGGTAAATCTGCTTTGGCAGCACTGCCGTCTATAGTATTTCCATTTCTGTCGTGCAGAGAAGAAATTAATTGTGTCTTGTCGCTCTTTGGGTTTTCTGTCAGGTTTCCAGACAAAGTTTCGTTGTGGAAACTATTATAAGCATCTCGCATTGAAGTACGGACAGAATTTAGAGCTCCTGTAAAAAGATTGGCAATCTTGGAGACATTGCGTCCGTTTAAATTTGGCATGTTTTTTTTAGTTGTTTCTGCAACAGTGTTCTGACGCGTTTTGTGTACCAAGGAGGATCAGCACCGTACTTTGTTAATTTATTTGGTATAAAGCTCTCTGTTGATGCCGATACTATTTCTTTGAATTCAAGCCACATCTGGTCTCCACTTACATTGTAATTTGGAAGGAGTGGAGATTGTCTCTCAGGAAGTCGTCAAGTGAATTTTTATCTGCTTTTGTAAACGTTTATTTTTGGAGGATGTGGGTGATACAATATTTAATCTCGCTACGAGAGCCCTGTGTTGTTCTCTAATGCCTGTCTCCATTTTGAATGTTGTTATTAGCTCAGGATTATTTCTTGCTAAGAGATCATGTGTGTTTGCACAACCGTTTACTATTCATGTGGGCTCATGAACTAACTGCATTTCAGAGAGTGCGTTTTGTACAATGTCGGATTTAAACATGTATTTTCGCAAACATATTTAGGGTAAATTAAATTCACCATCAACTATAATTGTATAAGATTGTGTGAGTCAGGTACTTGGTTGAAATTAAACTCGAGTTTTCTCTGAACCTTTCAGCAATTTTATCATCTGAATTACGACATCGGTAAAAGGATCGAATTATTATTTTATTCCGGTTACCAAGAATGACCTTTGCCCACACTAACTCACAGGCACTATCCACTTCAATTTTGGGAGTAGGTAAACTACTTTTAACAGCAACAAACACGACACCACCAACTGTGTCCTTTCAGAACACAGATTTTTCGCAAAAATTTCGGCTGAGCTTATCTCCGGCTTTAGCCAGTTTTCAGCACCTATACCGATTTGAGCATGAGTGCATTCTATTAGTGCTTGTAACTCTAGTACTTTCCTAGTACACCTACGACAATTTACAACTGTTATACCGATGGTTCCTGTATCTACATTCTTCCTGTGTTTGGCCTGCGCCCTTTGAGACCGAAGCCCTTTTTGTGTTTTCCTGAAATCCTCTAACCTACAAAACCACCCAGTCTGCTACCCCCAAAGCCACCTCCTGCCTGTAGTGGACTCCTGGCCTATTCAGTGAACTCAAAGCCCAATCACTCCATGGCGCAAGCCCAGGAAACGGCAGCCTACACGATCGCAGACCCGTCTGAGCCTCTGATCAGACCCTCCATTCGGCTCTGTACCAGAGGTCCACAAGCTTCCCCCTTGAGGATTCTTTACCAGCTCATCACATTCCAGTCTCTCCTCACTCATGTGGAACTCCTTCAAACACTTTACATCATCCACAAACTCGACTCCAATAATCCTATAGTTTCCTCTCAACTTTCCAATGCTCACATGCAGCTGCGCCTTTACCAACACATTCCTCCAATCCTCCACTTACTCGCCCTCCATATGCTCTCCCAAGGAAACTTCAACCATTTCCTCCTCTCAGATCATGTACTCTGTTCCGACATTTACCCATCCTACCAGATATATGTCCACCCCACCCAGTCCATCTTATTAGGGCTCCTTTCCCCTCCCCTCTCCACATAACCTTACCCCCTCTTTTTCCCTTCTACGTTCTTTCCCCACCTCCTTTACCCAACAACTGTTAGTGTCACCGGATCCCACCTCTATTCCACCCCTCTTCTGTCCCATCAGCCACCCCATCACAGCAGTGCACCGGTCCTACATCGTTATACCACCACATTGCTATTCTATTCACTGGCCAACCTTACCCATTCAACGGCAGACTACCTATCCTGTGGCACGGTCTTACAATTTCTAGTGATAGAAAAGTGCTTCTTTTACAAGTTAACGTTTCGGCAACATGTTTTAAATGTGTGATTCCTGTATTTGATTTTCATTTTAGCTATATTAATAATGTTTTTTAAATACCAGTGCAAAAGTCATCCTTTGTGTATCTCAAAACTTCCATTTTATTTTTTCCTCTTGAAAGGGTTTTAAAGCCAGTGTATCTCCGTTATCTGTTTCTTGTTTTTTCATCTACTGTACTATTTTATTGTCCATTGACTGAACAGTGGTCACCTGTACCATGGACCCTGATATGGGGTGCGGGGAATGTAATAAGAATAAAGGAAAAAAATTGTAATTTGACTGGTGAGCCAGTTCTTAAAGGAACTCTTGAAAGTCGCTAATGCAAAAATAATAATTGCAGAGCGAGGGGCATTCAGTGCTGGGGATGTTTCAAGCAAAATTGGCCGTGTCTTCCTCTCCCTCCCCTCCCCATCTTAACCTTGGCATCCGCGGTTACCAGTATGACCTTGGAAGTAAGGAAGTGCTGCTGCTGCCGCCAGTGAAATACACTCCTGGAAATTGAAATAAGAACACCGTAAATTCATTGTCCCAGGAAGGGGAAACTTTATTGACATATTCCTGGGGTCAGATACATCACATGATCACACTGGCAGAACCACAGGCACATAGACACAGGCAACAGAGCATGCACAATGTCGGCACTAGTACAGTGTATATCCACCTTTCGCAGCAATGCAGGCTGCTATTCTCCCATGGAGACGATCGTAGAGATGCTGGATGTAATCCTGTGGAACGGCTTGCCATGCCATTTCCACCTGGCGCCTCAGTTGGACCAGCGTTTGTGCTGGACGTGCAGACCGCGTGAGACGACGCTTCATCCAGTCCCAAACATGCTCAATGGGGGACAGATCCGGAGATCTTGCTGGCCAGGGTAGTTGACTTGTACCTTCTAGAGCACGTTGGGTGGCACGGGATACATGCGGACGTGCATTGTCCTGTTGGAACAGCAAGTTCCCTTGCCGGTCTAGGAATGGTAGAACGATGGGTTCGATGACGGTTTGGATGTACCGTGCACTATTCAGTGTCCCCTCGACGATGACCAGTGGTGTACGGCCAGTGTAGGAGATCGCCCCCCACACCATGATGCCGGGTGTTGGCCCTGTGTGCCTCGGTCGTATGCAGTCCTGATTGTGGCGCTCACCTGCACGGCGCCAAACACGCATACGACCATCATTGGCACCAAGGCAGAAGCGACTCTCATCGCTGAAGACGACACGTCTCCATTCGTCCCTCCATTCACGCCTGTCGCGACACCACTGGAGGCGGGCTGCACGATGTTGGGGCGTGAGCGGAAGACGGCCTAACGGTGTGCGGGACCGTAGCCCAGCTTCATGGAGACGGTTGCGAATGGTCCTCGCCGATACCCCAGGAGCAACAGTGTCCCTAATTTGCTGGGAAGTGGCGGTGCGGTCCCCTACGGCACTGCGTAGAATCCTACGGTCTTGGCGTGCATCCGTGCGTCGCTGCGGTCCGGTCCCAGGTCGACGGGTACGTGCACCTTCCGCCGACCACTGGCGACAACATCGATGTACTGTGGAGACCTCACGCCCCACGTGTTGAGCAATTCGGCGGTACGTCCACCCGGCCTCTCGCATGCCCACTATACGCCCTCGCTCAAAGTCCGTCAACTGCACATACGGTTCACGTCCACGCTGTCGCGGCATGCTACCAGTGTTAAAGACTGCGATGGAGCTCCGTATGCCACGGCAAACTGGCTGACACTGACGGCGGCGGTGCACAAATGCTGCGCAGCTAGCGCCATTCGACGGCCAACACCGCGGTTCCTGGTGTGTCCGCTGTGCCGTGCGTGTGATCATTGCTTGTACAGCCCTCTCGCAGTGTCCGGAGCAAGTATGGTGGGTCTGACACACCGGTGTCAATGTGTTCTTTTTTCCATTTCCAGGAGTGTATGACATGCGCTATTGTGTCAACAGTAATATGACACCACGTTGATGCTTACATCAGCACTTTTCTGCCCAGTATGTCTATTGCGACGCCACTATAACGTACCCTAGCTACATACAGTTTGCACTCATATCCTGATTACGCTCTTAACAATAACTCCCAGCAATAACTTAAGCATTAAACAGTAAATTTATGACAATGTAGCTGGCAGTTACACTCACCACAGGCCAATCAGTCGTTGTAAGTTCCTTAAATTTTACTACCAGTCTTGCCTCCTTAGTTGTTGCATTCGAAGTCATATCAATGGCAGTGCTTGGCCGTCGTCCATCTTTCCTGAAAAATAAGTATGGAGCTTTATTGGTATTTTTGAAAGTTTAAGTTATGAAAAATGCAATATACACAGTAATGTAATTGGTAATAGTTATACGATCATATCCATAATAAGCCTGAATGTCATTGCACCGAGTGTGATGTCCATAACAGGCAATCAGTGAGTCACTGTGCATGAAAAGAATTTATTTTTTGTTAAAATCTGAGAAGACGTCTTACATTGATGACTAGTAGTGTAATGTGGTCAAAACGCGTTACATATTTCACTAAACTTTATATAAGCTGCTACAGAACCATAAAACTAAATTTGTATATCGAAAAGCGAATAAACTCCTGCGATAGAATTTTGCAGTTTTTCTCTGAGAATAACGAGGTTATTGAAGGCAGCAGGAGGCAGTTCTCATAGTACGGCAGTACAATGCCACTGGAGAATAGAAATGATTCCTCCTCGTACACACAACGTGGGCGATATTAGGGCAGAGTGCTGTGAGTGTATGATAGTGGGTAACCTGACACTTCTCCATTTGGAGATATACGTTGCTAGGATACAGTAAACGTTTCCGTCGGTAAAAATGAGGTATCACGATACCTCCTGCTGAGAGACAGTGCTCTGGTAGCTAGAACCAAGGCAGTATACTCTCTGGATAGCTAACGACAATTTCTTGCACCAGCAGAAGCAAGATACACTACAGGTGGCAGAAATCGCTTGTGCATCCGATATTTCGAAGTAAGTCCGCTCTAGTTAGCTCATAAATACTTAGTACTCGTTATGACAAATATATCGCACGGAGATAGTGAGGTCTTATCTGAAGCGATGTTCGTTTGTCTCCACTAACAGATTTTTGGCTACCAAGACACGGGGGCAAATGAAGTAGCTTGAGAATTAATTCTTTTACTCGAAGCAAAGTATTTGATGCAGTGACTGTAGGCGATAAGTTACAACTATAGTGCACACCGGAATCTGAACTCGGGCCCCTGTCTTCAGCAAGGAATCTGATATATGAGCGTGGTACTTGGAAAACTCCAGGCTTCAGCTTTTTACGAACTCCTCGCATTTCTAACCAAATTCTTAGTTTCTTATGTTCGCACATGTCAAGAGGATGTAATGTTTAATCAAAATCCGAACAAAAGCAATGTCAGGCATAATCAAAATGAGCCGTACTAAAGCGCGGTATAACTTCAGCCTGACAATCTGTTCTGCTCTCTAATTGAGTCCCACAACAAAAAATAGTATTTCTTCGCCGATTCGCACTTCTCATCAACGTATTTGATGTGCCAAATGTATCGCAGCAGGGAAAAGACTAATATATTTGAATGCATTACGGGTAAGGCCATCGGGGCCAGACGTCCTTTCTGTGTAACAGTACGAACATCCTCCACACATTACAGGCCACCGTTGAAGGGTGTATCCTGTGTTGGGGTAAAACTACCACCACCAAGATGAGATGTTCTGGCAAACTTTGTGTCAATAACTGATGTGATTTGAACAGTAGATAGTCGTGCCACGTAGCAGTAAATCATTTTCCAATTCAGTGCTGCACAAGAACAAATGAACAGGCACACTATCGAGAATAATCTACACTCCTGGAAATTGAAATAAGAACACCGTGAATTCATTGTCCCAGGAAGGGGAAACTTTATTGACACATTCCTGGGGTCAGATACATCACATGATCACACTGACAGAACCACAGGCACATAGACACAGGCAACAGAGCATGTACAATGTCGGCACTAGTACAGTGTATATCCACCTTTCGCAGCAATGCAGGCTGCTATTCTCCCATGGAGACGATCGTAGAGATGCTGGATGTAGTCCTGTGGAATGGCTTGCCATGCCATTTCCACCTGGCGCCTCAGTTGGACCAGCGTTCGTGCTGGACGTGCAGACCGCGTGAGACGACGCTTCATCCAGTCCCAAACATGCTCAATGGGGGACAGATCCGGAGATCTTGCTGGCCAGGGTAGTTGACTTACACCTTCTAGAGCACGTTGGGTGGCACGGGATACATGCGGACGTGCATTGTCCTGTTGGAACAGCAAGTTCCCTTGCCGGTCTAGGAATGGTAGAACGATGGGTTCGATGACGGTTTGGATGTACCGTGCACTATTCAGTGTCCCCTCGACGATCACCAGTGGTGTATGGCCAGTGTAGGAGATCGCTCCCCACACCATGATGCCGGGTGTTGGCCCTGTGTGCCTCGGTCATATGCAGTCCTGATTGTGGCGCTCACCTGCACGGCGTCAAACACGCATACGACCATCAGTGGCACCAAGGCAGAAGCGACTCTCATCGCTGAAGACGACACGTCTCCATTCGTCCCTCCATTCACGCCTGTCGCGACACCACTGGAGGCGGGCTGCACGATGTTGGGGCGTGAGCGGAAGACGGCCTAACGGTGTGCGGGACCGTAGCCCAGCTTCATGGAGACGGTTGCGAATGGTCCTCGCCAATACCCCAGGAGCAACAGTGTCCCTAATTTGCTGGGAAGTGGCGGTACGGTCCCCTACGGCACTGCGTAGGATCCTACGGTCTTGGCGTGCATCCGTGCGTCGCTGCGGTCCGGTCCCAGGTCGACGGGCACGTGCACCTTCCGCCGACCACTGGCGACAACATCGATGTACTGTGGAGACCTCACGCCCCACATGTTGAGCAATTCGGCGGTACGTCCACCCGGCCTCCCGCATGCCCACTATACGCCCTCGCTCAAAGTCCGTCAACTGCACATACGGTTCACGTCCACGCTGTCGCGGCGTGCTACCAGTGTTAAAGACTGCGATGGAGCTCCGTATGCCACGGCAAACTGGCTGACACTGACGGCGGCGGTGCACAAATGTTGCGCAGCTAGCGCCATTCGACGGCCAACACCGCGGTTCCTGGTGTGTCCACTGTGCCGTGCGTGTGATCATTGCTTGTACAGCCCTCTCGCAGTGTCCGGAGCAAGTATGGTGGGTCTGACACCCCGGTGTCAATGTGTTCTTTTTTCCATTTCCTGGAGTGTATATACCATGCTGGGTGAAGTCAGGGTGCTATGCTTTCATCATCACCATCGTTATTAATGTAATCATCCACTAAAAATATTAGGCGAGTTTCTTTTCTGTGATTACTCAGACTGCTCATTCAGATAACTGCAGTGTCTTCCTCAGTATCTCCTCTACCTAAAGTCGATATTGGAGAACACTGTGTAATAGCCTCTTCTCTGGGACTGAACTTTGTGCATTTTTCATCTTCCATACTGTTGTTTTCTTACATCTCCGCTTTTCATATTTCCCCCCAACGTTACAGCACTCATGGAACATAACAGTCTCGAATATGAGGTATTTATGCCTGAATTGTCGTTTTAGCGAACAGTCTCAGATTTGTTTTATACAAAAGAGCCAGGTTATAAGGAAAAAGGCGGAATAGGGATTTATTTTATTTTTCGACTTACTTTTCTAAATTTTGCAAAGCCCACTTAGATTATTCCACGTCGTTAAATATTTTTCTGCTTCCATATGGCGTGTAAACTGTGGGCTGCTGAAGGGTGGGTATACAGTACGTGTGGTACACTATTCATTAATTTACTAAATATAAGTTTCAGCGAGTCAACACTCTGTTTTGTAGACAAAAACTTGTTAATGTGACTGTGTGGACTTCCCTGGCGTTTCAACATAAGTTATTCTTGTTGGGTCTGCAGTCAGTTCATTCATTCATATAGACACAATATTTCAGTGGCCCATCTGGCCGCCACCTTCAGGAGAGGAAGCTTTCGGATAATCTTACTGGAACTAATGCATACCAAGTTTTTTTTCTTTAATGTTTTTTCATCTCCCTTGCCTCATATTTGCTGTTTTGGGCTGCCAGCGGTACAATATCACGATCTTCAGCCAAATGCTCTTACAATACAAATACAACAAGATTTATGGATGCAAATTCAAAAGCTTTTGAAAATATAAAGATCATTGTATGACGTTATTTACGTAAAATACAATGCTGTTATTCTTAGTTTAGAATTGAAATCAAAAAGCCTAACAGGCGAAGATAAAACCGAAAAAACTCTTAAACACCTTCAAAAGGACGACGACATTCATTAAAAAGCAGCGCTGAACTTACACAGAAAAGGGTGAAGTTTCTGCACTGGGGAAAACATGTTATCAAGAGAGGAAAGAATGGATGTTCTTTAGGGTGCAAATACGTGGACCGTTGGGATGCTTCTATGGAAAAGAAAGTAGGTGGTTGGGTGGACAGTGGAAGACGGAAAAGGAAGAGGAGTTTGATGGGTGCTCAGGCTCGTGGTGTCAGGAGGAGAAGAGATGGGGAGAGATGAAGAGGAAACAGGGCGGTGGAGCCCTCATGTGGAGAGGTATAGGTGGAAAGAGCTTATAAATAGGACGGACAATTATCGAAGCAGCTTTCATTGTCTGGGAGAAGGAGCTGGTTGAAAATGCATTGCTATGAGATATGGAGTCTGTGTAGGTGCAGTGATGGCGGGACGTGTTTTTGAAGGCGCGGCAGCATACCAGGACTATGGGCAGAGGGACAGCAATGGAGTTATTGAAACCTCGTTAGTAAATAGTGGAGGTGTTCGATATGGCGGAGGTGTGTCGGAAGTTTGATGAGATCACAGTGGATTCACGTCAGGGAGGGTAAACGGATGTGGAAAACAAGGTAGAGTGCATGATGTTCAAGAATTTTCGGCGACTGATGAAGCTTGGGAGCTTTTGACTATTAGTAATTTTAGTCTATTGTGGATCTTATGTTGTATCCAGATAAGGGAGGGTAATTGGATACGGACAGCAAGGCGGATTGTGTGACGTTCAATAATTTGTAGGAACTGACAAAGCTGACTATGGGCAGGTATACATGTGATATTTGTATGGGAGAGGATGGGTCGGATGAAGGTTTTGTGGGTGTGAAGGGTAATGGGAGGTATAATCCACAACTTGTGGCAGTAGTTCTAGTCTATTGTGGGCTTTCTATTGGATGTTTAATAGGATTCTACTGTGAACGATGGCCATTTTATACGCCGTCTAAGAGGAACAGCGCGTGAAACAGAAATCGTCGCTGTTGCCCACTAACACAAGTGAACGTACGGCGACTCAGGGTGAAAGCCACCAAAAACGATGAACCGATGCCTAGTACCACTGACGCCACAATCTACCGGCCGCATTAAAGTCCATATTTTGTAATGCAACATAAAACAGGATTCCAAATTTTAGCCGGCCGCGGTGGCCGAGCGGCTCTAGGCGCTTCAGTCCGGAACCGCCCGACTGCTACGGTCGCAGGTTCGAATCCTGCCTCGGGCATGGATGTGTGTGATATCCTTAGGTTAGTTAGGTTTAAGTAGTTCTAAGTTCTAGGGGACTGATGACCTCAGATGTTAAGTCCCATAGTGCTCAGAGCCATTTGAACCATTTTTTCCAAATTTTAGTTAAAGGACAATACTTTCCTCTGTTTAGAGCGTTTTCTGCCAGTCTTCTTCCGATTGGATACCTTAAGAGACAGACCCAATAGCGAGACCCAAAGGCAAACAAATACCTTCAAAGTTAGGAAGGATTTTAAAAAGCGTTTTACGTCCACCAGCCAAGACTAGAGCGCTCCTTGGCTCGTTAAAAGATGGTTTAGGAATCAGGAAATACGGCATTCACAAAATCCCTTGCCATTGTGGCGAAACGTACTCGCATGTTGGCCAAATAATTCGCACCGCACGTACCACCTGAGGAATCTGCAGTGACCAAGCACTGTCTAATCAGGGGCACAGAATGACATTTTGTGAGACACAATCTCATCTGCATGTCGCTGTTGTGTTTGTATATTAAAGCCGGCCGAAGTGGCCACGCGGTTCTGGCGCTGCAGTCTGGAACCGCGAGACCGCTACGGTCGCAGGTTCGAATCCTGCCTCGGGCATGGATGTGTGTGATGTCCTTAGGTTAGTTAGGTTTAACTAGTTCTAAGTTCTAGGGGACTAATGACCTCAGCAGTTGAGTCCCATAGTGCTCAGAGCCATTTGAACCATTTTTGTATATTAAAGGAGTCAATTAAAATTAGACTAACAAACAACATTATCTATAGAGACAAGCAATCCTGTTGGCAGAACGTCCGCAACTGAGCATTATAGCAGAGGTTGAAAATACCGCTTCAGTTGTAACTTACTTGATTTTCACACGACCGGTTTCGGACTGTTATGAGCCTATCCTCAGGGGTGTCGCACTGGAAACAGCAAAAGACTGGAGATGATATACACAAGCCGCAACACACATAAGAAACAAAGAACAATTTTTTCTAAGAAGATTTAAAAACTTAAAAAAAATTTCGAAACCGCCAGTCGGGGTAGGTGCTACGAAACCTATGTCAATGTGCAAGTTTCACCAGACAGTACTACGGGCGACTGCCTGGGTAGGGAATATATACAAATGATGTCACGACACGTGGTCCCCGAGCGCCGCGCGTACCAGGCGCGGTGAGTGCAGAGCAGGGAGTGGCGGATGCGAACGAGGAGGAAAATTGGTAAACAAGAGTGGCAAAAGTGCTGCCATGTATTGACGGAGAGAAGAACACGGCGCCACTAGCCCGGCCGTTCTCAATTTGAATTTAGTGGTTTACATTTAAAATGAAGAAAAAAATAAAAAGTTACTTAAAAAATACACGATATAAGTTAAAAGTGCTTTATGCGTAGTAAAGGAGCGTATTGAACAGGTCGGGCCACAACTGCGGTAAAATTGAGTGGAAGGTGCGATATAAAATTATTATATAAACAGAAAAGCGCAATGAAGCTTTCCCTTTTACATGAGTGGCAAACAAGTTTTAAATTTAGTGGGGGTATGTAAGTGGCAACGTGGAACAAAGCGCCACAGTCATCAGTTAAAAGCACATGCACATGTGCCACTCCTATTTACATGCTCACGTTACTGATCAACAAGGAAAGTAGCGAAACCTTACAGTCTATACTGTCAGAAAATAATATGCCAGTTAATACCTAATCTAATGTAAGCCTCAATTAGTTGTCGACGGTTGGTTAGCAGGTTTAAGTTGACCCCATTTTTAATGTGTCCTTTTAATGCTATTGCTGCTAGCTATTAATTGGCATTTTACTTTTCCTACATTTCCTGATTTTTTTTTCATTTTACCAAGTTGTCCATTGAATTTTCCTAAATAATTTTCACATGATGAGTAGGGATTTTATTTGAGGCTTCCTCCAATAGTGCCCACGAGTAATCTGTTACCTCTGGATTTTCCTATTGTAATCATTTGAGGGGGCATGTGCATTTGTCTCTGTGTATACCTCGTTTCCAGATATCACTGAGATTGTGGAGAGTCTTTCTGATGTTGAATGGAAGTTTATTATTGAATCTACAATTGATTTGTGCACTAAAAAAGCTGTGCCAAATTGTTTGAGTCCCTTGTTCAGTTGGACAGCTGGTTTTCCTTTGTAGATTCTGAAGTTTCCTGGATCAAAATCATTTTCGTCAGTAAACCGTGTTTCTTGAATCGCAAGGGTTTTTATGTGGGCTTTTTCAATAGTATTTGTGAGTTGTTTGAGTTTATCTACTCTGGAGAGCGTGTTAGCTCCTATGAAGTTTTTCTGTTTTTGTCTTAGAGATTTTGAGAAGCTCCGACTTGTCTGCGCATGGCTATCTCTAGACATGGGTTTTAGATTAAGCTGTGACTAATGCCTATTAGTATAAGGCATGATTACCACCGTATAGTTTTCTATTATTTTGTGGTTGTCGCCTACTGGCATTGTGTAAAATGTGAGCCTTAAGCTTCTTGTTGTGACTCTCAGCCTGAGAGCATTTTCATGCCAGTCCCTGATGCGAGTTCGGCTGTACACGTTTGGGCAGAGGGACTTACAATTTTCAGCGTTCTCAAGGGGGAAAAAAGATTCACAGTGCAGTACTTCCTGAGAAAGACCGTTATGACCTCCATTTCGCTCTCTTCAATACATTGTCTTAGATTTCAAACTTTGTTATTTCCGACATTTTATACGACGTGTTTGTAACAATATATAAGTTATTTCACAGTGTAGTAGCGGCCTCGTGGGAATTTGAACAGGAAGGTTATTTCTAAAGCAAGTGTCTGCTCTTTCCCGTTAAGCAAAGTAGGCCTATAATCGCAGGTAGGCCATTACAAACTAGGCGATCCCCTTCAACGTGGCGGCAGAAATTAATCTAATACGTTATTTTCTCTGTTATACAATAATTAATGTTTTAAATTTTGAAGCTCCTTTTTGTAACTGCAACCATTACCTAGATTTTAATTAACGAAGTGCTCTATGAAAATGTTTCGAAATTTTATTGCAGATCTTTACAAATAGTCTCCAATTTGTGCAATTAGTATCTGGCAGGCTACAAATTATAGCGTTCGTTACACTGTATTCCACAATTGACGATCAAACACCCTTCAGTCGTCTAAATTTCCAAATTTAGACTGCTGAAAAGTGTTTGATTCGAGATGGCCGAGGTCTCGAACCATCTCTGGAAATATGAACATACAGAGACGATGTTTTTCTGTTGTTCTTGACGAAATTATTTCCATTTTCAGAACACCAAGACGAAAGAAACGATTAAAAATAATACCTACAATCCGCAGCCTGATCAAAGCCCCGGGAGAGTTTCTATAGCTCCAACATTTTTTCGTGGTCTATCTTAATCCTAACATGTATGGTTCCCTCCTTCATCTGTAAAAGGTTCCTACCACACGTATGCAATGTGCATAAAGATTTCGAAGGATGGAGAAAATTACAGAGAGTACTTGGCACAAGGAAATAAATTGGCTCAGTTTATGAATGGGGTATTTGTTAGTGCTAATTTCTATAAGGATGCACATGGCGTGATAAATCTCTTTTGACGACATGGTAGATTCAACACTACTAATGGAAGAGGGAGTGCTTGTGTGTTGTCAAACGGACGTGTAGGCGTCTCCATCATAGTCTTACAGGTGCGGCTACCTCGCTTAAATTCGCGATGTTTTTTATTGCAATATGGTGGGGTTTGATCACTAGGTGAAACTACAACTGAAGCTACATCGTGTATGATGTTAGAGCAATAAACACTTGACAGTTTTGAGACGTCTCTTGTCACCTCTGTACAAGTTACTTGGACTTAGCTGCTTGGAACATATCTCAAAAGCTGATCAGAAGAATTTGTATTCTTTAAATCCCTGTTCTGCCCAATTCGAACAATTTTCATTTGCAGGGAATGAGAGCTCTCTCATTTTATGTGTATCTATCTATATATCTCTTCCTTTAATGTGACTGCAAAGCATTCCTTGCCCTGCAGTATGGTGAAAGGACTGAATCAGTTTTCTCTTAGCAGGCTTTTGAGGAAGACAGATTGTGATGATTAATTGGCTCAGGTAGGTGGTGGGTATAAAAGAAACTGAATAATTTTAGCCCACAAACAGAATTTTAGGACCCTTTTTGATACCAGTGAAACTGTACGCCGCTACCATTTCTTCTGTTGGCCATTGTATTGTTGGCGGTTCCACATACTTCGCCGGCAATTGTTAACCGTCCTGCAGGCAAACTGAAAGCATTTTGGAGGCATCCACTTTCTCAGTGCACAGCTGTAAATTTGATTGGTACCATTAGTGTTTCTATTTTCTATGTGATCAAAATTTACTTATCAACTAAATATCATATTTTTACGCTTAATTATCAAAACACCTGCCAGGCGCTTACTGAACACTTTCTCAAGGTGGCTGATCAGAGGCAGACTACTGAAAGAACTAAGATTAATAGTCTCAAGAGTTTTGAAGAAACCTCTCCCAAGATCACATATACCCAATCTGAACTCGAAGAGGGAGTGATGCGCTCTTTGCCCCACGCGCGCGAGGAAAAGAGTAACAAATATTGCACCTCTTACAGTCGTCCAGTTTGCCAAAGTGTAGTGTGTAAAGAGTGTGGAGAAGAGAACGTGCGTGAATACTCAATACAAATGAAAAACAGTGTAACATATCATATGTGAAGTTCATTATATGCTGCTAATTTTTCATGCCGTATGTGTTCATCTTACAGGAATCTATTACTCTATCATGTTATTTCCAAGACAATAAAGTAGTTTGGATTTTTGTTTTTCATTCCACAACACTTTTATCAAGTGTTACATTAACTTGTTTCCGTTTTATGATTTATTTTGATTTTTTTGTTCAGCTGATGTTTTATATTCTGATACATACAAATATGAAATATATAATAAATATTTGTGATTAAAATAATATAAATTATTTTCATCACTAAGCCAAATCGATTTCCTTTTTTAAAGCCACAATATAATTTATGAATGTATGCTTTCCCGCCGTATACAGCTGGCGAAGAGTTCTCGGGCTTCCAGCCGGGTGGCGGTGTCTTCAAACTGCGACGTTTCGAAGAGTGACATACCCATCATCTTCTGGCGAAGTGTAGTGTTTCTATTTTCTATGTGATCAAAATTTACTTATCTTCGCCAGAAGATGATGGGTATATCACTCTTCGAAACGTCGCAGTTTGAAGACACCGCCACCCGGCTGGAAGCCCGAGAACTCTTCGCCAACATAATTTATGATACAAAGTACTTGTTGATTTTACCCTGGGAAATAATAAAACCTTGAAATAATAACGGCACTGCTACAGATAAAATGCGCTTTATTATTTACAGCGGTACAGCCCAGTACGCGCCGTTAAGCTAAGAGCGCACCACACCCCTATCAAGATATTCCACTTGAGGGACTGCCGCACTGCTCAGAGAGCCTTATCTGGTCCACTGCCGTATCTGTGGTAAAGTCCCCGCAAAGTCACAACCCCATCTGAGGGTTAAGGGCTCTTAAAACTAGACATGGACAGTGTTGTTCTTCTCACAGAGCTATACATTCTGAGATAGGTCTTCTCACTGAACAAGTTCAAAAGGACTACGTAGTTCATTTTTCGTGTTAAAATACTACCAACAAATCTTTAAAGTAATAAATTTGAAGCAAGATTTTACTGCCTACAGAACTGTGTGACCATTAGGAAAAAACCCAGTGTGCATATTTCTAAGAACTTTTTTTTCCACATGGAATGTTTTAGTTAGGGATGGGCTGACCGCATTCAGTTGTCACCCTAGCCTTTGCTTGAAAACTTGTGTAATGCGAACCACCAAAAATTAAATTATTCTTACAGTCACCAACAGCGTTTGTCTGCTTTTTCTTATCTGATAGGGCCTGGGAAAAGAAATAAAACGTATTCTTAGTTAGTTTAAAAAATTTTTTAAGATGAGGAAGAAATATTTAGCTGCAGTGTAAATAAAACTATGTAGCGAGTGCTAGCAAGTGTCAAGGAACAGAATATCGGAATTGAAGCCTTTCAGTAGTGGAGCCTGTACTGCACTACAGTGAACTAGCGGAGTGGTTTCGGTCTTCTGATTCGACACAGTTCGGAACTGGATCCTGAATTGAACTAAGTGAAAAAACGGATGGGTTTTGGTCTTTTGATCTGGAGTCCTAACTGAATTACAGTGAGCTAACAAAATGGTTTCAGTCTTCCAGTTTGGTACAGTTTCGAACTGGAGCTTGAACTGAGCTAAGTGAACTACCAGAACGGTCTTGGTCTTCCAATCTGGAACAGTCCGGAACTGGAACCTGAACTGAACTAAATGAACTAACAGAAGGGTTTCAGTTTTCCAATCCTTCACAGTTCACACAGTTCGATGCTGGGCCAGAACTGAACTAAGTGAACTAACGGAAATGTTTTGGTCTTTCAGTAAGATTCAGTTCATACATTTCACCGTTAAGAGTTCAGAACTGCAGACACTTAGGTCCTGGGAGGTAGGATGTACTCAGTATAAAAAGAGGGGAGATTTGTGCATGTGCATTCTCAGTTCCAGAACGTAGGAAAATGAGTAGTAAAAGATAGTTCACTGCTTCAAACAGTTCCTTTCCTAGAATAGTTCATTTGAACTAATTCGTTCATGAACTACACATCACTACTTAAAATGATAAGTTATTTAAAATATTTGGGTATTGAAAAAATAGTCAGAATATTTAAAAATGTTACAGCAGCGATTAATTTTATGAATTTTGTAATGTCATGAACCAATGTCGGTCTGTAAATGTTAACTTTAACTGTAAATAAACTTTGTTTTACATAACAAAACAGTCCACATCACATAAAGATGTTGATCTATTTATAGATTACCAGTTTAGACCACTGTTCTGATCATCAGACAGCTTATTGATGAAGAGAGTAACATGAATGTACTTAGATAAATGTAAACAATAAGTACAAAAAAATAAACACAGTACAACAACAAAAACGTAGAAGAAAGACAGCTATGTCCATAGGAGTCTGCTGAAACTGATGAGGAGCAGGCCCCACTCTAGTATACATATGACCACTGTTGCATGACATGCAGTTTGCTTTGCTTAAATAGCGGATGCTCCACCCACTGTCTCCAGCATTCCAACAGTGCCAGCCAGTGATCGTAAAACACGTTACATCGAGTCTAAATACAATTATATGTGTACAATATTTACGTCCAGATCATAGGGGTAACTAGTAGCCACTAAAACTTCACATGATGCCCGCTATAATTCCCTGTGGGTAACAACCATGAGGCAAAGATCTTTAGCACGAACGCCACCAGTAATCATGTCAACGTCCTGAAGATCGATGTATTATGACTGCACGTCACAGATACATCAGTACTGACTTACAATCTTTGGCTAGCCAGTAATCAAGGTTATCACCGTCAAGATTGATATGTTACTATTACCGATCAGAAAACGCAATAGTTATTATACGTTGATAATAGTTTCTGTCACAATTATATTCAAAACTGACGTGGCATTTCACTACTGAAATGAGCTACAAGCAAACAGTGTTAAGCTAAAAACCATTAGCGTCCTTGTATAGGGACAAGTTCATAAGATATGCTAGGTACAGATGGATACTCTGCAAATCACACTTAAGTGCCTGGCGCAGGGTTCATCGAACGACCTTCTCAATTCTCTATTATTCCAACCTCGTATGGCGCGCGGAAAGAACGAAAACCTACATCTTTCCGTACAAGCTCTGATATCCCTTATTTTATCATGGTGATCGTTTCTCCCTTAGTAGTTCGGTGTCAACAAAATATTTTCGCATTCGGAGGATAAAGTCAGTGATTGGAATTTCGTGAGAAGATTCCGTCGCAACGAAAAACGCCTTTCTTTTAATGATGTTCAGCCTAAATCCTACATAATTTCAGTGACACTCTCTCCCATATATCGCGATAATACAAAACGTGCTTTCCTTCTTTCAACTTTTTCGAAGTACTCGATACATATCGGCAAAAGTGGGCAGTCTTCGTGACTATGACGTCATCTTTTCAACTGCTGCCAGCAGCAACTTCCAAACAGTTCCGTTGCAGCAGCTCGGTGTACGTGCGTCCATTATTTATTAATAAAACTTATAGCAGTGAATGACGATGAACGTTTCCTGGGCTGTCGGCGTCACATACAATTCTAACTTCCCGAAGAGTTAGGAAAAACAAAAGACGATGTGTCATGAGGCATGGAGTTAGAGATTTAGCAAAAGCTTTAAAGGTCATTTGTATTCTACTCACTGAGCTGTGTTAGAAATGGAATGATTTACATTCATTTTCGTTACAATAAATAATTAAGACAGTCACAGGAAGGTTTTCCGATGTGTACCGATCACTACTTCAGAATGAAGCTCGACATATTTTGGGTATAGTGTAGACACACACTAACACACACACACACACACACACACACACACACACACACACACAACACACGCAAGCATACTCACGCACAGACACACACACATACAGACACAGACACTGACACACACACATAGACATTGCCTCGTTCCGCACCCGTGTCCAACACTTACGGTGGTCATCCGTTGTCATGTTCAGTGGTTCTAGCGCAGCTGCAAATTATGGTTCCATTGCGATTTAATATACGTGTCTATTTTAAATCTATGGTATTGAATAATTCCAGTTCCGACCGAAATTCAGCACTGAGGCAGTGTCAAATGCAGCCCGCTTAGTGAACGTAAGAAAACATAGTAATAAAATGCAATTTTGTCATATGATGACATGGTAGGAGACCGTGGCTGTTATTTGAAGACAAATGTTGATAGTATTGGAACAGCAACCAGCCACAATTTTACTTTCAATTCCTTTATTCAAAGGGTACCGTTACCGGTTTAGAATCGTTGTGATTCATCTTCAGACGGTTTACACGTAAAAAAAAAAAACCATCACATGTTATAAGGAAAGTGTGTAAACCGTCTGAAGATGAATCACAACGGTTCGAAACCGGTAACGATACCCTTAGAATAAAGGAACTGAAAGTAAAATTGTAACTAGTTGCTATCCCAACACCATCAACATGGGAATAAAAGTTTGCTGCAGTCGATTAAGCGGTTCAGCCAATTTCATCAAAATCCATTCGCAAAAGAGCAGCTGATCTTCAAGTACCGAGGTCGACAACGCGTCACCACGTTAAAAAGTGTTTAAAATCAGGTTCCTTTTATCTGCCGTGTAAGGTTTGTTGCAAAATACATTCTACTCGTCAGATTTGTCAAACCATTATTTATATTCATTCCTGTATCTTAAGGAATACGTGGTCGGAAAATCTTTTGTAGGTGTATAATCCTAGCAGTAGTTTTTTCCAAATCTTTTCAGAACAGCATTTTGGGATTACTAAAAAGTAGGAAAAAGTTAAGATATTGTTTTTAACGCCTTTGGTGCTCTACATAGTCTCCTGTCACTTGAGTAAATGGCACAGAAAATTCATACAACTCAGTGAAACTGTCAGAAAAGTTCTTCTTAGGGATGTTTGAGTGTCACATTCACACTGCTTCAGTCTTGTCCAACCATCAGAGATCCAGTCTACACTTTGTAGTTTTGTGGTATGTTTGTATTAACAGCGCTAAGTCACGTCACCTGCGATGGTTTTTACCAGAAACGACTCGTCAGCAACGTTCATATCAGTCACGTTGCAGCAGGTGTTCATACTTCGTCGATTTTGTTCTGGAGTCAAGATGCGAGGGACAAGCTTCACGCGCATTTTTCTCTGCTTCAAAGTGTAATGGATAATAATATCTTGAACGCTTGATTTAAAGGCGTTCAGTTCGCTGCTGCGTTGCGATTTGTGACACAAAAACTTTGAAACAGTATCGCCACGCGTCCGCTACTAAACCTTGGCTGCTCACAATTGAATAGTGGAAAGGACATACGTTATTTACAGTTATTAATTGAAGCTGCCACCGTGGTGACTGTACTGATGTCGCTTACACCTGAGGAATAAAATCAGTCTCAGTGTCCACCTCTGTAGCTACGGGGTCAGCGCGGCAGATTGCTAACATTGGGGGTCCGGCTTCGAATTCTGGTTACATCGGAGATTTTGTTCGCACGGGGACCGGATGTTGTGCTGCCCTTATCTTCGCACCATCATAATAGGGCCGAAAATAGAATTGTAATGCATATATGCATTCCCTTCACGAGTTTAAGCCAAGTATTACTCACATTTATGCGATCGGGGATGCTCAGTAGCAGCCAGCCTACATGTACATTTAACAATTAAGCGTCAGAAAGAGCATTAGTGATGAAATCATAGGAGGCAATGTTGTGCAACCTTAGTAGGGATAGGATCCGACTATTCGGGAGTAGGATCTTACAATCTGAGACAGTGTTCCGAGACAAACTTCCGTCACAATGTCCGCAAACGTGACGTCAGATCCGCCTAGCTGTTGCAACAGCGATCTGAACGCCCATTGGCCCCGAAAGTTTGGATATATACAGGGAACGAGAGAAATGTCCTTATTGGCTGACGGAGAAAGGTGGGGGTGGTCTCTCTTGTCCTTCGGGAGGACAGGGAGAGCTAGTCGCGAGGAGCCAGCAAAACGGATGGTCGGGTAACCGGGGCGGCTCTAAAAGAACGGTCGCGAGTGCATATTTCAGATGTTAAGCGTGGTATAAAGTGAAGTTATTAGTTATAAGAACGCCGCGTGTTGTGGGCAGTGTCTATCATTATGTAAATTCAGAAAACTATGTTAATGTGTGTGAAGGGTCGAATAATGGCGTAGTCCAGAGCCGCCATATTGCAAATTCTGATTCTATGACGTGTGTGACAAAGCAATTTCTGTATTGAAAGAAGTACAGTTCAAACGTTGTTGACAATTAACAACTGGCATCCCTAAACACTCCACTTCAGCAGGATCACCACCTACATGGAACCTGGCGACTGAGGGCTACCACTGTGCTACGAGGGACTTACCGAAGAGGAAGACACCGGGTTAGTGATACCACCCAGAGAAGTACTTCCTTCTCACTACAATGCCACTGAGAGTGTTGTAGAATCCAAGGCGTCGCATGCCAAGTCTAAGTCTATGTAACTTCGTATCAGGGCATGGCTTGGCCCTTAATGAATGTTGTGAATTGTCGACACACATGGTCTCTCCTTACACTGTTTAGACGGCTATGAGGGCACATACAGAAACCAATGTCATATTGAAAAGATAAGACCCGGAACTTTATGGACGGACTGTGTATAATTTCTACTGAAAGGAAAACCTTAACAGAAAGCAATGGCGTAGAAAAAAAGAAAGAAGGAAGACTAGCGTCTAACGTTCTGTCGACGTTGAGGTCATTAGAGATGGAGCACAAACCCGGGTTGTGGAGTGGTAAAGAAGAAAATCAAACGTGCCCTTTCAAATGAACTGCACTGCATTTGCCTTAGGTTATGTCAAGAAATCACGTTAAACCCAAATCTGAGCTGCCATATGATGATATAAACTGTCGTTCTCCAGGACGCGAGTCCCCACTACAGCACCTCAGTCGGTGGCATTTTTCTTTATTTAAATTCTCACTTTTGTATTTCTACGCCGAGAAATACTCTTCTTGTCATCGTAATTTTCTTGAAATATTGAGTTTACAAGTTGTCGGTGAGGCTGCGGGCTCTGAAACCAATAAGAATAATACAGAACTGTGCTCTGGGACAAAATGCCTTACTCCAGAATTACTAATGACTACTAGGCACTGGCTGCAAAAAGAGTGATGCACCCAGAAGACATGGGCGGATATCAGTGTAGAATCGTACATGAACACACCATCGGCGGAAATCAGAGTAGCAATTCTCTGTGAGGGTGGGACGGCCAGCAGAGTGTGTTAATGTAGCTTGCGTTTAGTCTTCTTACCAGGCCTGCTTAGGATATAAGTAGCCTGGTCATGTGTTCGTATGATGGCAGCGCTGTAGACTGCATTACTATCACTGACAGCGCTCTCCGTCCTTGCTAAGAGCCTCTGTGGCTAGTCAGACTCGCAGTTGTCAGTTAACAGTTAGTAGTGATGGAGGTTGGACTCGCAATTGGAAGTTAATAGTTAGTAGTGGTGGAGGTAGCAGTGTGTGAGCGAGCGCACGGTCCGGACATGTGGCCGTCAGGGAGATTTAATATTGGTTGGCAATGGATTGTAAAATGATGATTGATGTATCTGCTAATGTTTGGATAACGGGATTATTTATGATTATATACTCTACTGGCCATTAAAATTTCCACACCAAGAAGAAATGCAGATGATAAACGGGTATTCATTGGACAGATATATTATGCTAGAACTGACATGTGATTACGTTATCACGCAATTTGGGTGCATAGATCCTGAGAAATCAGTACCCAGAACAACAACCTCCGGCCGTAATAACGGCCTTGATACGCCTGGGCGTTGAGTCAAACAGAGCTTGGATGGCGTGTACAGGTACAGCTGCCCATGCAGCTTCAACACGATACCACAGTTCATCAAGAGTAGTGACTGGCGTATTGTGACGAGTCAGTTGCTCGGCCACCATTGACCAGACGTTTTCAGTTGGTGAGAGATCTGGAGAATGTGCTGGCCACGGCAGCAGTCGAACATTTTCTGTATCCAGAAAGGTCCGTACAGGACCTGCAACTTGCGGTCGTGCATTATCCTGCTGAAATGTAGGGTATCGCAGGGATTGAATGAAGGGTAGAGCCACGGGTCGTAATACATCTGAAATGTAACGTCCTCTGTTCAAAGTGCCGTCAATGCGAACAAGAGGTGACCGAGACGTCTAACCAATGGCACCCCATACCATTACGCCGGGTGATACGCCAGTATGGCGATGACGAATACACGCTTCCAATGTGCGTTCATCGCGATGTGGCCGAACACGGATGCGACCATCATGATGCTGTAAACAACCTGAATTCATCCGAAAAAATGACGTTTTGCCATTCGTGCACCCAGGTTCGTCGTTGAGTACTCCATCGCATGCGCTCCTGTCTGTGACGCAGCCATGGTCTCCGAGCTGATAGTCCATGCTCCTGCAAACGTCGTCGAACTGTTCGTGCAGATGGTTGTTGTCTTGCAAACGTCCCCATCTGTTGACTCAGGGATCGAGACGTCACTGCACGATCCGTTACAGCCACGTGGATAAGATGCCTGTCATCTCGACTGCTAGTGGTACGAGGTCGTCGGGACTCAGCACGGCGGTCCGTATTACCCTCCTGAACCCACCGATTTCACATTTTGCTAACAGTCATTGGATCTCGACCAACGCGAGCCGCAATGTCACGATACGATAAACTGAAATCGCGATAGGCTACAATCCGACCTTTATGAAAGTCGGAAACGTGATGGTACACATTTATCCTCCTTACACGAGGCATCACAACAACGTTTCGCCAGGCAACGCCGGTCAACTGCTGTTTGTGTATGAGAAACAGGTTGGAAACTTTCCTCATGTCAGCACGTTGTAGGTGTCGCCACCGGCGCCAACCTTGTGTGAATACTCTGAAAAGCTAATCATTTGCATATCACAGCATCTTCTTCCTGTCGGTTAAATTTCGCGTCTGTAGCACGTCATCTTCGTGGTGTAGCAATTTTAATGGCCAATAGTGTAATTTTGGAACTGGATGACACATTTTAAGGTAAAATCTGTTGAAGGCATTGTTTGCTCTGCCACAAAATCATTCCTTTGCTAGCCACATGCCTATTTGTGGTTAGGGCCTACAGTAGTTAGAATCTTTTATTCAGCTGGCTGCAGTTCCTGCTTGCTGTTATTGCTGTAATTCGTGTGAGGAAGATTTGCTGTGAGGTAACTGAATTATGAAAAAGTGCACGTTATTATTATAATTTCTTGTAATTCAGGGCCATTCTTTTGTGTTAATTATTTGAGCAGTCAGATTGCGTTATTCTTGTATATTGTGGATAAAAAACGAATAGGTTAAGTGTCAGTTGTATTTGTCGGGGAAAATTCTACAGGCCAGTGTCGAAATAATAAAAACGAGTAAAGCATTCAACAGTTTAAGCACGTTCAGTTTCGAAACTTCCTGGCAGATTAAAACTGTGTACCGGACCGAGACTCGAACTCGGCACCATTTGCCTTTCGAGGGCAAGTGCTCTACCTACTGAGCTACCCAAGCACGACTCACGACCCGTACTCACAGCTTTAATTCCGACAGTACCTCGTCTCCTACCTTCCAAAATTCACAGAAGCTCTGCTGCATACCTTGCAGAATTAGCACTCCTGGAAGGAAGGATATTGCGGAGACATGGCTTAGCCACAGCCTGGGGGATGTTTCCAGAATGAGATTTTCACTCTGCAGCGGAGTGTGCGCTGATATGAAACTTCCTGGCGGATTAAAACTTTGTGCCGGACCGAGACTCGAACTTGTTCAGCAATTTCATCTCGCGGTAAAGACTAAGAATTTCCACTCAGCAGTTTAAGAAGGTTACGTAAGTATTCAGCTATTTAAGTAAAAACGTAGAATTTTCACCTTCTCAGTTATTTCAGTTTAAGTAAAAACATACTTAGAAGTTTCATCTGTCGACCCTTAGCCGAGAATACTCACTGGAATCTTCTCACTTTCTTTCAGTTTGAATAATTAGTGCATGACGAGAAATTTGATATTGTGTACTGCTAGCGCGTAACTGTATATGGAATTTGCTTTGCAGTTGTAGTCTCTTATTGTTGTACTATATTGTAATGAGCAAAGCAGTTGTGTCATGCATGTGAATTTGCACTAAGTATCTTGTAGTCGCTTTTTCAGCTAATACGATATTGATTATTTTAAGTGCAGTTTTAGTCCATTTTCCTATTTTTGCTTTTCAAATTGTTTTTTTGTGTGTTACCCTGTGAAATACTGTGATAATCAAGGCGTGTCACAAGCGTAACATTATGCTAAAAGTAAATTGAGAAATGACAGCGACGGCGAGAGTAGCTGTTTTAGCAGCACCTAGTAACGAAGAGACAAATATTCAAGACAATAATTTGGTAACTGGGCATAGGGATATGGAACAGGCAGTAAATAACGGTGTGGAAATGGAAACAATCAGTGAACAGGGAAATATTGTCTATCGATCTGTTAGTAGCTGTTCGCCTCAGGAGTGCGAAATAACAGGATGGAATCTTGAAAATACCGTACATTCAGGTTTCGCGTCATTACCATTCTCTCAATTGTACATTTTTGCTTGTTAGTTGCACGGTTACATAACGACTATAAGGTTCAGATTCTTTGAGCATACACTGCTAGTGAGGTTCTATTGCAACATTTCGGTTTACTTGAAGAAACATTTGTTTTTATTTAAAATGCTTTCAGAGAGGTCATCGATGACACGATGTTTGGTTTGTCTGACAGCTGTACAATTACATTACGACACTACTAACGAGTGACACAATTTTTATTCTTGCTTTTGCGCTGAATCTGTTTTATGTCTGCACAGTTTTTCTGCGTTCTTCTGAAAAGTAAAACACGCTTTGGTAATGACTTTTGAGGCATAGCTACAATGAGACAGTTATTTTTGTAACACAAGAAAACATTACAGTGTAGTACTTTGAAGGTCACGGCAATGAACGTAATAACTAGGACATTTATACACATAGCTCTTTACTTTTGTTTATGATAAGTTAAGTACATCGATTTTGGCAGACCTTTGCTTATAGACGACGATAACTACGACAGTTGGCACATTTTTACCATCGATTTTTGGAGACCTTTGCTTATGGACGACGATAACTACGAAACTTGGCACATTTTTACCGCTGAGCGATTACAGAAATATTCTTACAACAAGAAGTATAGTTTAGCCCACAGGACAGGCATTTGAGTGATTACTTTTTGTACTTGCAATATTTTTAGAAATATTTTTGAACTGCAATGATACAAAGAAGGATTCTGGTGATACCTTTCGTTCCACAGTTTAATCTGTAACATCTGAGGTAATGTTCTTGCTTTTGCGCTGAATCTGTTTTATGTCTGCACAGTAGCCAGGGGGGGGGGGGGGGGGTAGCCTACTTTGTGTACCATGCGTGTGGTAAGTGCAAAGAGCCGTAGCTAATATGGTATTTGCTTATTCAGTTTTACACATCGGTACCATATTTCTCTAACACAGAATTACACAGCTATCTGGTCATTTAACTGAAAGAAATAAACATTTTTTTACGACGTCTCTGACACTTATCTATGTAATTACACAGTTGGATTACTTTGCATTTATAACATCGTACTTTGTCTGCCTTTTGGGATCTGTTCACTTAGATTTTCGGAACCACTGTGAAACTGCGAGAGCTTCGAGTGATGTATATTTAATGAGATCATGACTTTTGAAGCACGTTTGAGGTAGATGATGTATATTGTGGGTAATAAATAAATAAGTTAAATTTGAGTTGTATTTGTCAGGGAAAATTCTATAGGCCAGTGTTAAAATGATAAAAGAAAGTAAAGCATTCAGCAGTTTAAGCAAATTCAGTTGCATTCAGCAATTTCATCTCGTGGTTAAGTCTAAGAAATTTCACTCAGCAGTTTTAGAAAGTTAAGTAAGCAGTTTAAGTAAAAACTTAGAAATTTCAAGCGCGTATAAGTACTCATGAACAGCATCAGATGTTGAGTGAAGGACATGGAGATGCTGCGAACTAGAGTGACACAGCATTATTAGTACCTGACAGAGTTTCACAGTGTCCTCATTGTTGATTTCCACTAGGCTGCTGATCGAATCGTGCAGTATCCAGATTTGTGGTGCATTTGTATATGGCAACAGACCGATTTGGAATGCGCGGGATCATGGGAGCAGGCAAGTCATGATTCCAGTCAACCCCGTCCAACGACTACAAGAGAGTATCACTGTATTAAGAACCAAGCACATTGTAACCCCTTCACATCTGCAGAACAAGTAATGGACTACCTACAACATTCTGTGCGGTCACACATGATTCATCGGAGACTATCAGTAGCCAAACTGGGCAATCGTCATCTCATGCGTAGCCCGCGATTAATGCAACACCAAGTGCTGCGTTTGAAGTGGCGTTCCCCGGCCACCGGGAAGCATGGACTGCTGATGAACGGCACCACATTGTGTTCAGCTATGAATCGCAGTTCTGCACTATCCTAGATGACTGTAGTTGGCGTGATGGTTACCTGGTGACAGGTTCCATTCTTCAGATGTCTTAGAAAGGCACAGCAGTTTTAGCCTGCCGTCATGGTGGGTGAAGTCGCCATATATGACTCCACGTCAAGGCTGGTAGTGATCGTGGGAACTCTGACAGCACAACGGTACATCACAGACATCCTGCGTCCTTACGTGTCACGTCTCATGGACTTTGTTGACATTTTTCAACAGTACAATGTCATTCAACACACGGCATTAGCCTCTTTTAACTGTGTGTTATTGTACCGAGGTTCTCAAATGGCAAGCAAGATCCCCAGTACTGTCTCCAAGAGAACATGTGTGGGACCAGTTCAGACGTCAATTACGGCCCAGTGTCAGTGTGCGGGATATTAAGGCCCGTCCTGCACCCACTGACACGAGGGGAGGACGAAGTTAATTTATTTGCATCAGACTTTCATTTAGCAGATCTAACGTACGCAGCCAGTTAGTTGTACCCATGGTGTGCTACAGAAAAACTATAGACCATCTTTCATGCTTTTCCAGGACTTACCTTATGATTTAATTGAAGAAGGAGGGAGGAAAAAGGAAATGGAAGAGATTTGTGATATCATCTTCATCAGGAGTTTGTGCGACATGAGTGGCGACGAGCGAAAAGTGGCGACGAGCGAAAATATGTGCCGGACCGGGATTCGATCGTACGAGATCTTGCTTATGACCCAGTTCCGTTAACCGCTGCATCAGCTAAGACGCAGTGTTTATCGCAAATGCGTCGGTACCCCTCGCGGCTGACCCACATTCCCACGGATCGTCACCTGTCCGCAGTCCCTGTCCATTTCTTCCATGCTCGCTACTCTGAGATTCCCCTCAGAGGTAGGACCTACTTGTGTAACCGCAATGAAGAAAGTGGACCCATTGCCCATTCAGGCGAATCAATAATATGAAAGCATGGTGTCTGTTCTTTTGGACATCTCCGAAAGGACATACATCATGTATTCAAATAAACCTTTTTTTAAAATCACTAACTTTTTTAGGAATCATTGGGCGTACTTGCGACACAGTTTCACTTTGTTTATTTACGTGTCCATCCACCAGTACTAAGGCTTTGGTTCATATTTATAATCTGTCGTACACTTATCAGATGTTTAAGTAGTTGATTTAGCGGGCAAATCATTCTGTGAGACGTGTTATGGCAATAAACCATATTTTTATAGTGACCACTAGTTTCGTTTACTGATTTGATGGCTCCTTTCATTAACATGTCCGTGTGAGGCGTGGTACAGGACTGGGTTACTATTAGTGAATTCAACTTAGACACTAATCTTCGCGCTATTTTATTTCTTGTACATTTGCGTTATCTTGTGGGTAGTTTCCCTTCCCTGCACGTCACCGGGGATAAAATCTATAGCGTCTTAGAGGTTTCCTAAACAGCTTAACATACACCTAACACTCAACGCCAACAAGATCTGATTCACTCTGCTAACGAGAGTTGCTGCTGCCTCATCCTCGCCTATGCTGATGGAAAGAATTTGGTGCCTCATAAAACCAGCCACCTGCGGACCTCACTGATGGGTTCCTGGCGAGCTGATCAACCAACATCTTGATTCGAACTCAAGACGTACCCTGATGTCACAGGCCGTTGTGCTGCAGAGAGACCGTGATGTAAGCCTTCGCGCCTTTAATGGGTGTCGTCTCCGACGTACACGGTAATAGCCCGGAAATAGGTTAGCAGATCTGCAGACCACGACACTATCCCAACTACTGTAGAGGCCGCTATCCCGGGCCTCCGTTATAGTAAGTCAGCCACACATTATAATGTGAAAGTCTCTTAATCCATAAATTATGTTAATATTTGCCTCCGTTTTTCGAGTAGGATAGCTCTGCTGCTAATGGTCCTCTCGCAACAGCGTATAGACCTTTAATGGCGAAGCTCGTGCAACTGCCAACTACAGACAACAGATAGAAGAGGATGGGTTTCCAGGCTTTTTAATGTGTTCCTTTGGCCCAGAGGCTCCTGCCAACCTACTGAACGAGATCAGTGGAGGACGATGGTTCTGAAAGTACCACACAGTAGTGCCCGAGTTGTGGGGATTCCCATGGGGCAGGGAGGTAACCTTGAAGATAACAGGCCCAACTGTCTCAGGTGTAAAATCAGAAAGAGAAGTGACCTTGAGATAAGACCGTTATCTGTCCTTGTACTGCTGCAGCTATCCTACTTATGTTGGCAAGCTGTTCCTCCGTCCAGTAGCACTCTTTCCACTTACTTCAATTTGTAGGATCAAGACTATTAGTCTGTTCTCAGTATTCTTGCCACCTCTTCATGAGTCGACCAACTTCTCGTCTTTCAGCAGGATGGCATCTACTGGCAAACTTCGGTATTCTGTCGTGCTCCATTCTAAAAAGGTGTGCCGCGCAGGGTAGCCGTGCGGTTTGAAGCGTCTTGCCACGGTTCACGCGGCTCCCCCCGTCGGACGTTCGAGTCCTTCCTCGGGCATGGGTGTGTGTGTTGTCCTTAGCGTAAGTTAGTTTAAGTTAGATTACGCCTAGGGACCGATGACCTCAGCAGTTTGGTCTCATAGGAACTTACCACAAATTTCCAAATTTAAAAAGGTGGTTTTATTAAGTTCTCTTGTTAAATTAAGTGTGCGTACTTAATGTGGAAGCCTTTGGTTTTAAAGTCTCAGGAAGCGGTTTAGATTTTCCTAATGTTGAATGTCTTTCTGTTGGCATTTTACTTTAGATATCTTCAAATTTTTTGTGCATCCATTTTGTCTAACTTCCTTGAATTTGCAATTTATTTCATCCTGAGTAATTTATATTGCTCTATTCATTCATATTGCTAAATATTACTAACTTTCCTTCTTTCGTCGATGAACTGCATAATAACCCAAAGTTTATTCGTAGTTATCCTTCTTATAGCAATATTTGTCGGCCCAAATTCCATGATTACCATTGTTAGGGAGATTCCTTCTTCCTCAGGTGAACCATCTATTATAATACTCACCGTTTCGGTATTTATAGCGTCATATTCAACGTCCTCGATTGTTTGGTAGTTATGTTTCTGTCTTCTTCCCATAACAGTTTTTACCCTTCTAGTATCATCGAAGTTACCCCATCGTGTCTTAACACTCACACAAGATGCCTCTTCCTTCCTCCAGTCATTCGGTACCACGTATTCCTTTCCTCGCCGATTCTGTGGCCAACCTCTTCATTTTTTGTGAGTCCATTGATTGACTTAATTTCATATTTCAAAATCAAAACTTTATTGTAGGGTAGTGCGTTTGTGTGTGTGTGTGTGTGTGTGTGTGTGAGTGAGAGCGAGAAAGAGAGAGAGAGGAAGAGTGAGAAGAGACAGAGCTTGGAAATTTCTTTGTAACAAGTTTACAAGATGAGTGTTGTTACTTCAGTTTGGACTCACCAACAAAGACACTATTTGTCTCCTGATTGTACTTACAATGAAAAATAATGACTGACACTCACCATGTATTTATATTGTTGATGGCGTAGCAAATCCCTCTGTCTGAGTGGAGTGGCAAAAAATTGTCACAGCAGTTTATCTCTTCACCTCTCCAGTGACAGGTATCGAATAAATCTTTGCACTTCATCTGCAACTGATAAGCAATATAATTTGAGAGCGTTGATAGCATGTCAAGTTAACTTACATAAATTTTTGTAGTACGACAATACTATATTAAAAATATAATTAAGACAAATGTTACTTCGAACTTTCCACCGGAAAGGTGTCTGTTATGGACGGCAGTCTTCAGTATGTTCTGTTTTTACGTATCTTCCTCTCACAGCGAGCTTTGCTGTTATATCTGTGGCACATTGATCGACTTCTGCCAATTCACGGCTGCTTCTGATACACGATTGTATCTGCCTGAGATAATCGACGCGTCGGCCAGTGTCTAGGGAGGGCATGGTCACCATTGATGGCTTTACAGTTTGGAAGGAAAACAAAGCGTTCTGCGTCAATCTATTTCATTTCGGCTGCCCTGGAGTGAAGGATGTTTTGCTCGTGCTGATATGTGCGCTTGCGAGCTTTGCTCCCTTAACATACAACTGAGAGAAAAAGAGGAAACCATTCGTGGAAGTAGTAATGAACTTGTAATGACGAAGTGATTTTAATTAGGATATACAGCTCCTCTCTATGCACCTATTCTGCAACTCAAGGTAATGCGGTTATTTATTTTACGACCTGGCGAGTTACATTCAAACAGCGTGGTTTCTTAGGCAGTGTGATAGTCGCGGTTACGATCGTTGCGGGGCAGATCCGTTTCGTTTAGGTGTTGTTTCTGATTCATGACCAGGCCTCGTCAAGGCAGTGTTTCAGAAACCAAATAGATTGTGTGTCTTACATGACTATAAAATGTTCGTTGAAGAACTGGTGCTTGTGTAGGTGTGCTAAGGACAGCACGTTTTTCGTGTAACTTTACACTGAGGTGACAAAAGTCATGTGATATATCCTGACTCCATGTCAGACCTATCTTTTGCCCGGCGTATTGCACCAACTCGACGTTCAAGGGCTCAACAAGTCGCTGGAAGTCGCCTGCAGAAATATTGAGCCATACTACCTCTAAAGCCGCCCATAATTACGGTGCAGGATTTTGTACACTAACTGCCCCCTCGATTATGCCCCTTAAATATTCAATGGGATTCATGTATGGCGATCTGTGTTGCCAAATCATTCGCTCGAATTATCCAGAATGTTCTTCAAAGCAAAGACGAGCAACCGTGTACCGGTGGCACAGAGCACTGTCATCTATAAAGACTTTACCGTTGTTTGGGAACAGGAAGCCCTTGGACGATAAATGATGGTGCTCCAGGCCACTTCACCGCTAATGTCGCTACGCATCTCAACCGTGTCTTCCCCTAAGGGGTCCAGTTGTATGTCCTGCTCGCTCAACGGTTCTCAGCCCGTGCGATTTCTGGTTATCTCAAAAGTACCTTGTATGCAGCGCCCATTTCAGATGGGGAGGTTCTGGAGCAGCTTATTCTTGCTGCCTTTGACTCTGTTCGGATGCAGGCTGGCCGATGTGAAGGTATGAGAGAGAACATGCTACGGCACTGTGGGTGCATGGTACAGCGCGTATTAGGCCGCAGTCTCTGTAACAATGTGTGATTTAATAAATGATCTCTGCTGAGTCGTCCGAACAAGACACGGTCAGGACAAAAGCACCACAGGCGCAAAGATGCGAGCCGGAGCCGGTGCCATAGAGGCTCAGCACTATCGCGAGTTCCACCAGCACGACGGGCGGCGATGAGGATGATGAAGATATCGACTTCACCTCGGCCAATTGCCGGCCGAGTACAATTAGCCAATGACCGGATGACAACGGGCAGAAGGCTATTCGGAAGATAGAAGAGGAGCTCTCGCCCACACGCTTATAGATCATCGTCCAGTGCTGACTTAGACAGGGAACGTCGTTTAGTGAACTCTTATAAGTGAACAGACAGTTGTTGTAAATTGCATTTCCTATGTACTGAGAAATTCACCTACTATTATTTACACTTGGCCACTGAGAGCCTATTTTCTGTTATATTACATGCTGTGTTGCAGACTTCACTATTCGACAAGTCACAAAGGTAAGTAAACCTCAACTCACTTGTTACTAACTGTTGGAGTGTTGTACGACCTTCGTTCTCCTATGCTGTTAACTGACTTGGGGCACAGGTATGTAATAGCGGTAGGGAACAATTAACTTAGCGGTGTACTGCAGCAGAAGCCGTTTCACGAAATCACCAATTTTTTTCTACCTTAACAATGTAAGTAGGCTGTTTAGGTTTTTATGTTAGTAACGCCACGTAGCGCTCTGATCACTGACTGTGCTGTGTGCAGTCTGTGGCCGGTTGACATTGTTGGAATATTCGCTATTGTAGTGTTGGGTTGTTGGAAGTGAACAGCGCGTAGTGTTGTGCAGTTGGAAGTGAGCCGCCAGCGGTGGTGGATGTGGAGAGAGAGATGGCAGAGTTTTGATAAGTTGCTATAAGCGATCTGGACGTGTTTCCGCCAGAAAAAGGAAGTTTGTAAAAATGGATGTCATGAATTGATAAATATATATATGATGACTCTTGAACACTATTGAGGTAAATACATTGTTTGTTCTCTATCAAAATCTTTTATTTGCTAACTATGCCTATCAGTAGTTAGTAGAATCATTTAGGTGGCAGTATTGGCGCTCGCTGGATGGCAGTAGTTCGAGTAACGAAGATTTTCTGAGGTAAGTGATTCATGAAAGGTATAGGTTATTGTTAGTCAGGGCCAATCTTTTGTAGGGATTACTGAAAGTCAGATTGCGTTGCGCAAAAAAATATTGTGTGTCGGTTTAGTGATGATCAGAATAAGTAAAGAGAGAAATGTCTGAGTACGTTCAGTTTTGCTCAGATGTTTGAAAATGAAATAACATCAGAGGTTTATCAGCACAGTCATTAATAAATTTTTCTAATGGGACGTTTCAACAATGACTGCAACTCGTCCTCCACAGCAACAGCGACGAGTCCCTTACAAAACTGGCAACGAGGTTTCCAGACGTTCATTATGCTTATCCATTACGGATCTTTTAGACCCGTGACTGTTAATCGAATGTAATTAATTTATATACAACTGCAAGCAGTCACTTTTTTGAATAATTATGTTTTATTCCATGAACCGGTTTTCGAACCTTTTCAGGTTCATCTTCAGATGGTTTCTGGAAGTTACATAATTATTTCCAGCATAATGCTGGGTGCTGGATCTATGACAAAAAGATGGAACACGCTTTAATGTATCGCCATGACGCCTGACTGGCGAATCTAAACATTTCAGTTTCTACTGGTAGCGCCAAGCGCTGATTACGTCAGTATTGCCCCTCACATGTCTCCGCCCAGTGTAAAGACCATCCTTGTCATATAAATTTTTGTTCGTCATTTTCAGCAACTGTTTTTGAAGAATACCATTGTGAAGAAACAGCACACGAGTTGCGTTAAAAATTGTTTTTTAACGCGACTGGATGCTACTTCTTCACACTGCAGATCTTGTTATTCAAATCATACCGCCATCATTTACCGCCAGTGCAGTCGGACTTCTTCTTTCGTGCCACTTATACCTGCTCCACACAGTCAAGAGAAGGATTGGACGTGATGAAAGCTCAAAAAGTAGTAACACTCCTTCACACAGTGAAAGTAAAATTATGTTCTACTATAGTTTCAAAAGAACAACTTCAAATATTTACCGAAAATTGCTAAAAAAATATAAAACAAAAATATAGACTTTCGATATTACCGTTTTGATATCGATTAATCGGGGTATATCGGTGGAAAAAATATCACCGACATATATGTTTATTTTTTGATTTTTTGGAAAAAGAAGTAGTCCCCTTACTGGCGTAGAACAGATAGCGGCACTAAACATTACAATACTTGCACAGTGTGTATTGCCTGCACACCTACCTATCGTTTGGAGGAGAGAAGTGAATGTGGACGGTAAATGTTGCAACCACAGAACAAAAAATTGAAGTGCTCCTGATTTACGGAGAATGTAGATGTGTTGGGGCAGTTGTTGCCTTGTGCGCCGAGCGTTTTCCTGAGAAAGCTCGCTCTTACAAGGTTGTGAACGCCTTTATGTCTGACAGCAGCGTGCAGACCGGCAAAAGGAAAAGAAGGAAACGTGTTACAGCAGAAACTAATGAAATAGCTGTAGTAGCGGCAGCGCACCAGAACCCACCGGTAAACGCACGGCAGTTACCCTGCGATTCCGATATGTCACAATACTGCGTCGTCGTTAGTGTGATCCATACCAAGCGTCACTGCATCAAGAACTTCAAGGCGCCGATTTTCATAACCGGGTGGTGCAAACGACGCCCATGTTCTTTGCCGCGATACTATTTTCCATTGAGTATGCGTTGACAAACCATGGCAGCGCTAACCGGCATAACATACATTACTGGAGCGTAGGCAATCCCCACTGTTTACGTTGAGATGGCCATCAACGTCCTTGGCCTCTTAACGTATGGTAAGGCATAAGGGGGGGGGGGGAACAAACTCAATGGTCCGTATTTCATCGACACCACGTTGAATGGGCGCAGATATCGAAAGTTTTTGGGACAGGAGCTACCGGTACTACTGCAGGATGTTGCCCTGGACGTCCGACAACGTATTTGATTTCAACATGACGGTTGCACAGCGCATCTCGCAACTTAAGAACGGGAGGTATTAGACAGCATTTACATAGTCAGTGGAATGGTAAAGGTGGCCCTATTAATTTGGATTTGATGTCGCCGTACTCCTTTCTGTGGGGATATTTAAAAGATAAGGTGTACCAGCAAGCGCCAACGGGCCGCGAAGACTTAGTCGACGGTATCAGAAACGCTTGTGCTGACATTCCAGTAGATATGCTTCTGTCCCGTGTACGGTAATTTGAAAAGCGTATCACTAAGTTGATTGAAGTTGGTGTCTGAACAGTTACTCTAATTGGAAAAGCTGAGTAGCGTTCGCCTCGAGTGCATCGAGTGGTGCAACCAGTACTCCCTTTTCGATATGTCGGAGGAATACATCGTTGCGAATGCGATTTCCAACTAGAGGCTATGAAATATTGGCGTGCCCTACCCTCGCAGCGTGGAGGTGGGGTCACAAGCCACTGGATGTTCAAGGTCCATTGAGTAGCGTGTCGTTTCTCCGATTACAGCGCCATCTTTGGCGAAACGAAGAAAATGCTTCAGACAAAGCGGATGCAGATTTTGCCGCAAAATCGTAATCTGAAATAAGAAACGAGGGTTTCGATTGAAGATTTCAAAGTTGTCCCTGGCCATCCACGCACGGGGTGGGATGGGGAAAGGGTCGAGTGTGGTGTCATTGGATGTCCCCGTCGGAAACAAACAAATTTCAACTATAACGTTTTTGATACTATGTGTAGTTTTCGAGATATTTCAAAGTCTTAAGGTAAAATGAACAACCTGTATTGTTGTTGTGTCGTCAAGATGACGAGCTGACGATGGAAACTGAAGTATTTAGGCGGAAGCTGATTCTAATTTGAATTGCATTTTGCTGACAGAGTACTGGACAGAAAAGAAAAAGAATCCGTAAATGAACGTATAATTATATTGATGAATATAATCGTTTTCAGCTTTTGACTGAAATACCTGATGCTTGCAGATTCATTGATATAAGCAACCATTCATGAGAGTGTTAGAATAAATGTCTTATGAAGTGGTGAAAATGAGAAACATTTCTATATCTACGTCAATATCAGTACTGCGCAAGCCACCTGACTATGTGTGGCCTAGGGTACTTCCGGTACCACAAACCGATCCTTCTTTCCCCGCTTCATTCGCGAATGGTGCATGGGAAGAATGATTGTCAGTAAGCCTTTGTATTGGAACTAATATCTCCCGTTTTCTCGTAGCGACGATACGTATGTGGAAGGAAGCAATATGTTGTACAACTTTTCCCGGAAAGTACTCTCTCGAAATTTCAATTTAAAACCTCTCTGTGATACACAACGCCTCTTTCGTAGCATCTGTAGCCTCTTATTCTCCTGAAAATGCAAATGGACTTGGCAAAGATGTAAATTAAGACATCAGATAAAACGATCATTGAAGAGTTGTTAGAAAGTTGTACGATGATGGTAGTGTTATTTCTATATAATAAAAAAAATTGAGGTTGAACTTGAAATAGAGTTTTGAAGAATAGCTTCTAGAAGTAAAAGTTGTAGCCCTTATCCTCCATTTGGGGTTACTTGTAGAATGGAAAATGATAATATGAAAATCTGTCCTTATAGAATAGAGCTATAGAATACAAACAAAGAATACTGAGTTATTGCCCTTATTTTTGAAAATATCTTTGTTTATTATGCAAAAAATATTGTTGTATTGTTATGAAAAGGGCGTTGCTTGACATTCTGAGGGCGGAAGAGTGGCGGCATGTGAGAGACCACTTTATTCTCCTGATTTCAGTGGCTTAGCGATAACCCAGACTACAGATGGTGCTGAGCCCCAAAGATGTCAGTCTGGAGTGCTACGTCCACCGACGGAGAAGGCTACTATTATTATAAGGATTGTAAAGCATTAAAAGACGCTTATTTGTGAGTCGAAAATTATAAATGTGAGTTTTATTGTGAGTATGAATTCAAAGCCAGCGATTCGAATTTGGTGACTGATAATACTGTATGTTGTTGCTGCGGTTTTCCGTCCAAAGAATCATTTGGCACATCTCCCCATCCTACCCTATTCTGTGTACGCCTATATTAATATCCTGGAAGATAGTAAACAAACCTGTATTAATTCTCAAGCCAGACATGGCCTTTGAGCAGGATTGACAAAATACTGTGTAGATTAATATTGAGAGAGTTTTTGATGATAGATAGGTGACAGTGCCTTAAGAGGAAACTGTCTGTTTTTGTTTGGTAGGCTGGGAAGTGGCGGTGTCAGCTGCAGATAGCTCTGGTTTTTGTTTTATTTTTGTGATGAGCAAGCTTAGTTTGTACAGTGGGGTAATATGACACTTGTTTTGACCCAACTATATTGTCAATCAACATACAAATTTTGCTGAATGAAAAGAAAACACAGGTTCATTATCCCATGTTCGGCATTTACCCTAGTAAAAGCAATGAACATTATTACCAATGCGCTTTCAGTGCCTTTTTATTTGTTATAATTTTTGGAAGACTGAAAAACAGTTATAGATCAAGCAATTACAGAGTCAGATGCATATCAGTTTTGTAATTGTGGGCTTCAGTCCATAGACTTGTTTGAGGCAGCCCTCCATGCTACTCTATCCTGTGCAAGCTTCTTCATCTACTAGTACCTACTGCAACCTATATCCTTCTGAATCTGCTTAGTGTATTTATCTTTTGGTCTCCCTCTACGATTTTTACCCTCCACGCTGCCCTCAAATACTAAATTGGTGATCCCTTGATGGCTCAGAATATGCCCTACCACCCGATCCCTCTTTCTAGTCAAGTTGTGCCACAAAGTTCTCTTCTCTCCGATTCTATTCAACACCTCCTTATGTGATCTACCCATCTAATCTTCAGCATTCTTCTGTAGCTCAACATTTCGAAAGCTTCTATTCTTTTCTTGTCTAAACTATTTATTGTCCACGTTTGACTTCCACACATGGCTACACTCCATACAAATACTTTCAGAAACGACTTCTTGACACTTAAATCTATACTCGATGTTAACAAATTTCTCTTCTTCAGGAACGTTTTCCTTGCCACTGCCAGTCTACATTTTATATCCTCTCTACTTCGACTATTAGCAGTGATTTTGCTCCCCAAATAGCAAAACTCATTAACTACTTTAAGCGTTTCACTTCATAATCAAATACCCTCACATCACCCGATTTAATTCGACTATATTCCATTATCCTCGTTTTGCTTTTGTTGATGTTCATCTTCTATCCACTTTTCCAGACACTGTCCATTCCGTTCAACTGCTCTTCCAGGTCCTTTGCTGTGTCTGACAGAATTACAATGTTATCGGCGAACCTCAAAGTTTTTATTTCTTCTCCACGGATTTTAATTCCTACTCCGAATTCTTCTTTTGTTTCCTTTACTGTTTGCTCAATATACAGATTGAATAACATCGGGCATAGGTTACAACCCTGTTTCACTCCCTTCCCAGCTACTGCTTCCTTTTCATGCACCTCGACTCTTATAACTGCCACCTGGTTTCTGTACAAATTGTAAATATCCTTTCGCTCGCTGTGTTTTACCCCTTCCACCTTCAGAATTTGAAAGAGAGTATTCCTGCCAACATTGTCAAAAGCTTTCTCTAAGTTTACAAATGCTAGAAACGTAGGTTTGCCTTTCCTTAATCTATTTTCTGAGATAAGTCGTAGGGTCAGTATTGCCTCATGTGTTCCAACATTTCTACGAAATTAAAAGGAAGGTCAGCGTTGGGCGTGATATTGATAGTTCATTGATAGAAAAATCGATTTTCAATCACATAGTGATCATCTTCAGTGCTGTGGTGTACAAATTAAACTCATAGGCACTGATATCAAGTTATTATCAGTAACGAAAAATAAGAAACGATCACAATTGTGATCGTTTCTATTTTACCTCCGGAATATTTTACCCAAGAGGACGCCATCATCATTTAGCCATACAGTAAAGCTGATGCCCTCGGGAAAAATTACGACTGTAATTTCCCCTTGCTTTCAGCCGTTCGCAGTACCAGCACAACAAGACCGTTTTGGTTAGCTTACTAGGCTAGATCAGTCAATCATCCAGATTGTGGCCCCTGCAACTACTGAAAAGGCTGATGCCCTTCTTCACGAACCACAAATTTGTCTGCCTCTCAACATATACCCCTCCGTTGTGGTTACACCTATGGTACGGCTATATGTATCGCTGAGGCACGCAAGCCTCCCCACCAAAGCCAATGTCCATGGTTCATGAGGGGAGGTCAGTTTTAAACATTGAAATTATTCTTGTTGTGCAGTCATGCGCTCAAACGTCTGTGCATCGATATTTCTGAAGCAGAGATATTGCTAGAGCAATAGACGTGTATTACAGAAGTCTTACTGTTCAATGCTACATAACGTTTCTTGAAGTTAAAAATGTCTAATTTGTAGTTGAGGAGCACATTGCACCAGCATATCTCATACTAAATATCACACTGTCTCCCAAGTTAAGGAAAGATTTACGGGGAATGCAATGCACTTAGCTCATATCACGATAAAAAGTAATAATAATTAACCGACTACGATTACCGTAGCCCCACTGGTGTATCAGATGCCACTACGTTACAGCTATATGGGGCCAAAATTATTAATAGCTAGTGTGATGTATTTGAGAGGTGTGGTCATGGCTATCTTACATGGAATTAAAAAAAGAAAACTTCGGTGTCTGATAAGTGCTACTTCTGTGTAGGAACAAGATCATCACTGTAAGACGCCTGGTGGGTGGAGATTTTCAGTTTTCTACCATCCTACGCCCTAGTACAAAGGGGGATAGTAACGTGCGATGTGTGATACAGCTTGCACAAGACTACTTGTTATGTGCGCAGAATCGCATTCTCGTTCTCAGCAATGGGCGAGTCCACCCCTCTGTTCCAAAGGAACGGACGTGGGCTGCCTCACTTTGCTGTCGCCTACTAGCTGTGTGTTTCATCTGTTATGAACGAGACACTCGTTTCCCACCACGGCTACACCGCGGGAATGGGGGTGTGCACATGCTGGCTGCACTACAACCTTTCTGAAAATATTTTAAAGAAATTATTCAGTGAAAAAGTTGTTTCTCAACTGCTTCATAGCCAAATGCGTCAGCTGCATGATGAAGTGTCTATTGTCTGTACTGTCAACCGCATAAACAATCAGTCTTATTGGCACATTTTCTTAATATATTTTAAACTGTGTCCTCAGTCCTGCAGTCAATATATTCATTATTTTAGAAACATTTTTTCAAATTCGTTAAGGAAAAATCTAGCCTTTGGAATGTGGGTTTTAAAGGTAGTGATGGGAATGGACGTTATCTCTATGATGTTATATTCTGCAAAACAATTGTCTTAGAAATATATTCTGTTTCATGACTAACAACCACTGTCTTCTACCTACTTGCTTTCGTATTAGGGAATTCCTGAGTGATAATTTAGGATTTATTCTACTGGAGATTGCATGTTCATGATTAAGAAATCACTTAGTATTAAAATCACTGGAGAAGATTTTATCAGCTGTGACTGCAAGCTTAATTTACTGACTTTTACTAGCTTTAATTTTGTCAGTAGCTAAACAAGATGTGTGGCGTAGGATTGTGCTGGTTTGCTATGAAGACTATATTCCATTCCTTTACCTAGCATGTCAGTTCCATGTTTGGTATAGCTGTACTGGTTCTGCTGAGGACTGTGTTAAGAAAGTTAAGCCCTATGTTGGTCTCCAGACCACCGCCATCATGATGGGGAGCTTTTGTATCATTCTTCCTGTTAACTGGTGATAAACCATCTATCCTCTTGTGTCTTTCAGTGATGGTATTCTATTGTGCCAATATACAGCAGACACTACATTCATAAATGTAATCAAACTGAAAAGGAGTCAATAGTTTACAGAGTTGCAAACGGGCTTCATACAACTTAGGGTTCAAAAGATCGTTTTTTGTTACACAGACACCTACAAGAGTCCTTCAGGCTGAGTGTTTTACAAATATCGTGCTTCTGCGCAGAGATACGCTTTGCTGTTTCCACCTGTTTCCCATCACTGGTTTCCATGATCGACTCTTCATTCGACTTATATTCTCTGAGTGTCGTCTGTTGTCCTTATTCTTTTCATAATATCACAGTATTTTTTTATGTAGCTACGTTAATACGGTAAATACCAAATAAGCCAGTACTTTATTTTTATAACGTTGTCCAACGCTCCTCCACCTTGCATCCACGATCTTTTGAACCCTATGTTGCAACTCTGTAAACTATTGACTCCTCTTCAATTTGATTACATTTATGAATGTAGTGTATGCTATGTATTGGCACAATAGAATACCATCACTGAAAGACACGAGAAGCTAGATGGTTTATCACCAGTTAACAGGAAGAATGATATAAAAGCTCTCCATCATGATGACATGAACAGATGGACCCGTCATGGCCAGTGGGTGGATATCACGTTTACATTTATAGCATTGCACCTATATTCTTATTATTACCTGCACACCCTGCTTACCTCTCGGCCCTCTGCAGGCCCCCCTGTAACTTGCCCCTCCAACTTCCTTGCAGTTCTCATCAATCGTTCCCTGTTTTCAGGGCTTACGACATGGTAGGTCACGTTACATACACCGATTTCTCATATTGTGCATCAATTTTTACAACATTATTTATGTTATAATGCTAGCTTAATAACGTTTGTAGCAGAGATGTTTTCAACATTATTTTGTTTACATTACCTGTATCTATTTCCTTAATAGTTTTTATATCAGATTATTTATGTTATTATATTGGTATGGTGAAGTTCGTGGACGTGTTGTTCTTCAACATCATTGTATTACACTTGATGATACATTTTGCTACGTTCTTCTCTACATGAATAATTCCACTGTGTACTTTGTTTCTCGATAAAATGTAAAGAATCACTGGTCAATGGCGGTGGGGAACGAAACGTGTTGTGTAAAATGAAAATTGCAACTGCTGCTGGCATTTTATTGAAAGTGAAAATTGTGCTGAAGAACCTGCATCAGTGTATAAACATGCCTCGTATGCTGGAAACGAATTAATTATTGATCTGATGAAGTTCAAACTCTGGATTAATTACTTTTACAGTTTTTATGAACAAATTTATAACAAACTGCATGACTGTATCAAAAAATTTAATTATTATAGTAGATATATCAAATAGCTGCTTATAATAAGTGATCTTTATTTACGAAAGACTGTTTCGGCTTTATCACCATTTTCAAGCACCTGCAATTAAAATTTTGGTGAGAAAAGATATGGGTGGCAATGTCAATTTAAATGCGCCGTTGCGCTGTCGAGAGGAGGTAAGCACGGACCGTGAGTATGCGTAGTTAGTAGAAGTGTTTGTGTGCTGAGGGAGGGGGAGTCACACACTCTCCAGTTAGCCGGGCTAAGCTACGCCACTGTGTCTGTATATTGGTAGCTACATCGGATATTTATTCTGCTGTCAGCCGGAAAAAAGTTACATGTTTTTTAGTAGTAGCGGTCGTTATTTCAAGTTTTGCCGTATGAATGGAATACAGTATAGCAAAGTTTTGGAAGTATTAAATAGTGCTTTTCATGAGTCCTCCATGATTAAACAGGATTTTACGAGTGCTATAAGCGTTTCTAAGATGACTTTGAAGATAATGATGATGATGATGATGATGATCAGTATCCTGGACGCACCAGAACATCGAAAACCGTTGATCTCGTGAAAAAAGTGAAATAAATGATTATAAACGATCGTCGAATCACGATCGGAGAATTCACTAATGAGGCTGATGTGTCAGTTGTCTCCTGCCACGGAATTTTGCCGATGTTATGGGTATGAAACGAGTGACAGCAAAATTTGTGCCAACAGTTTAAAGAATTCCGAACAAAGCAGCTGCGAGAGCACTTCACTCAGGAGTCTTTGCATGAAGTCAGCAACGATGTTAAACAACTGAAAGATGTCATAACACGTGGTGAACCGTGGGTTTACGGATATGACGCCGAAACTAGGACTCAAGATCGAGAAAGGCTTCATAATTGCGGTAAGATGCAAAGGTTATGCTCAGTGTGAACTTAGATTCTAACGACTTAATACACCTGAGCTGTCGCCGCAAGGTCGAATGATCGGGAAGGAGTACTACTCATAACATAAACGCCGTTTGCGTGAAGCAGTCCGAAGAAAAAGAACCTCCCACATTTACGGCGAAACAAATCATGGCTTTTGCAGCACCACAATGCGCCTGCCTACACTTCGCTGCATCTTCGTGAACCTTTGGCCAAAAAAATACCGTAATTCAGCGTCAGCCTCTATACTCGCCAGACATGGCCCCACTTGACTTTTCTCTGGTAAAAAAATAAAGCGACGTCGATGTACAAGCATATACAAAGTTAAAAAGGCATCACTGAGGTAGCTAAAGCTATTTCCTAAGATGAGGTCCAGATGTGTTCCAGGGATAGCGAAAAGGACTGGCATAATCGGAAAACAAGCGACAATTTTGAAGGGGAGAATATTGATGTAGACGATTATATAAAATTCTTCCCAAAGAAGGAAAATCCTATAATTTTTATAGATTTGATTTTCCAGCTACATTGCTTACACGGATCTCAGTCTATAGTACATTTGAAGATGCTTATTGTATGCAACAGAAACCGATCATACTTTTTGATATCCTTAGGACTGATCGGAAAATTAAGAGATGTTCGGACGATAGTCAACTACCACGTCTTTTCCTCAACACAATGTCTATAGAATTAATTTAGATTCAAAACTTATTGAATAAGTTTACCCATACAATAAAGTATCTGAATCTCACGAAGAAATTAGTTTACTTAATTTGACAGTTCTGTATGTTTCTTCGGAATACTTACTGAATATACCAGATGCGTAAAGTTGTTTCTAAAACACTTGGATTCAGGGTCAAAAACATTCTCCTTCATGCAAACTGCTTTATAGCTGGCTAGACGCCCAGTGAAGTACACCACTTCTTTAAGAGCATCACCAAACTGGAATATATCCATTTTTGATTTTGTTTTAAGGTACCTGCCAACAAAACAAACAAAAATCATTTTGAAATATTTCTCCAAATTATACTCATATATCAAATTTGTAAAAGTTACCCATGTTTAACTATGCAATGTTTTATTTTCCAGTTCTTAAGGAACTTCCTGGATGAAAATTGTATCGTCTATCATACTTTTTCATACATATCATACTTTTTCCTGTTATCTACGTTCTACCATCCTTCTGCTGCCCTCTACAGCTTCCAGTCTTGTGATCATCGTGCAGGTATACAAACTAGAGCACCATGTAAAACATGCTCAATAACGTTTTGCGTATCTTTGATCCCGCAGCCAATCCTCTCTATTGCTCCTTGAAAAGTCTACTTGACTACTGCAAAACGTCTTAGTATAAGTCACACCAACACGTCTCTTCACATAAAATTTGCTTGTAACTTATTTGCTGGTTCATTCATTATCCTGTGAAGGCCATGCTGGAAGCTGTGAGCAACCCTGAGTTAAAATTAAAATTCCAGCAATGTAACAAAAACGACTGCAGGATCACAAACTACTGACTTCACACAACATGATGCCATATTGCAACGTCATTACCGTCCGTTACGTGATGACAGGCAATAATTCCAAAATGACAGACATCATTGTTTGTTCTTGGCAGGGTGGTTTCATTGAATCCCTTGTGAAAGAGGACAATGAGCTGCTGAAATTCACCTCAGACATTACTGTACCTATGAAGATGACCACCTGCAAGATGAGTGAAGTATTTCACAGATGGAAACACAAGTACCCATGATAAGCCTAGTAGCGGTCGCCCTCCAACTGCATCCACGGAATGTAACAAGGAAAGATTCAGATTTTTTTGAACCTGCACAGACAGTAAGTGCTGCCCTGCAACCAGGGCCGTATTGGAGGGCTACTGCCGTCCCCACAACTTTTTCCCGATGGATACATCATCCCTACACTACTTCATATGGAGAACATTTTCTTATTACAGAACACCACTTTCGTTACTTATAGAACTTATAGAGGTTTACGTTTCTTCTCAGTGAAGTTATAGGCATTGTAGCAGACAGTTCTGTTGACTTCTGCGATTCTAAATGTAACTTCGCTCTTTTAATGCCCAGTGTATTATGTTTTACGAGAAGTCTATAAATTGTGCTAGCAATTGAAAGACGTCTCTTTCAAGTATGAAACCTTGTACAGTAGATTAGTATAGCAGATTATTTCGGTAAATCTAGATCCAGGTTTTCAGCTACAGAAGATGTTCTGCGTGGTTCGAAATGATGTGAAACTGATACGGACCCATCTACATCGTGTAAGAATAGTAACATCGGAAAGGGCATTGCTGAAGATAAAATGCAATCATGTGATGCAATTCATTGTTATTTGAATTTTCAAAACGCAATTCGTAATCCTGTTTCCTGGAATAATAGTACGTGGAGGGAATTTAAGACGAAATACGCTTGGGTGAAGTTTAGGTAAGATAAGTTGGGGTGCTCAGTGCAGAATATAAAGATGAGTAACTCATAGGAAATGTGCATTTCTAAAGAACGGAGTAGTATTTCGGTGGGTCCAGTTTGTGGAAGTGATCAATCCCAAATATCATTGAGAGAAAAGAATAATAAACACAGGTATTCCGAAACCCATTTAACTGCTTCCAGACAAGGAAAAACGAGACGCGACAGTGTTCTGAAAAGACGAGTAACTGAGCAGGATAATGCCATTTTTCGAAGTGTAAGGAGAGTGTTTCGCACAGCATATTTTGAAGCAAGGAGAAACAAACCATATTTAGTCTTTCACAAGCTTGTGGATTTGCAAATTCAAAATTGTCTCCACATGGACGAAACACTGCATAGTAAACTCAGTTGTGCGAACATCACAGACTGCATTGCGTACGCTATGATCCATAATATCGAAGAATTACAAAACCTCTGCATTCATTGATGAGTCTACAACGGTGGCTTCACAGTCTATTTGAATAGTGTATTTAAGGTTAGAAGTTAGGGATGGTAAAGGAAACGCCTTCTACCCGGATGTTACTGAACATTAAAAAGGAAACGTAAAAAAACAGAGGCTGAACTTATAAAATATCTGTCGCAGAATATTTGTCTTCGAACTACTTGAATGACAGTTTGATTGGAACCTGTAGTGATGGTGTAATACTAGCTAGGAATTCAGGTGTTTTAGAACGACTCAGGAACAAGTAACAAACTGCTCAAATGGCGTTGTTTGTGCTACCGATTTGGATTAGAGATTGCTGATCAAGTTGAACAGGTTCTGGGTTTGAATCATATCAACAATTTCTTAATAAGCTGTATGCATGATGCCATCATTATGCAACATGAACTGTCAGTTGTTGCACAAGAGTCAGGTGAAGAACTTTGAAGATACCCGAAGTATTCTCAGCGCACTGGGTGGCCTCAAGCTTTAGATCAGCGCAAGCAGCATGGAAGACTTACCAGGCTTTGGATGCACATTCTAATGACATAACAAGAAAACTAAATGTAAGGGAATATTTGAAGTGGTTACGAAAAACTCTATCAAGTCGTGAGTTCGTATGAAACATTGCGCTGTACTGTGACGCTCTTGAAGAGAATAGTATCCGCTCATAAGGGGTTGCAGAAAACACTATCATCTCGAAAGTTCCTATGTAAACTTGCACTGCTTTGTGGCGTTCTTGAAGACAGTAATATCCTGTCACAGTACCTCCCAAAGGACAGGGCCAACATGCGCTCATCATTTAGAAACATTTCGAGGTCAGTAAGCGTTACTGAACAACTGAAGGAAATCAGTGGTGCTTGCATGAATGAAGTAAATAAAGCTATTTCAGAAGTGTGCTTTAGAGACGTTTCATTGGTTCCCAGAAGAGAGTCAAGCAGAATGACTAACCAAATTGCTAGGAAACAGTTCTGTCAGATCCTTAGTGACAATTTGAAGCAAACGTTAATTTAGAATGACAGTGAAGAAATCAGACACTTCATGAAAGAGACTGATATACTAAAGAGTAAAAAATGGCTTGTGACATTGTAAGCTGAATGCCTGAAGAGAGAAATAATCAAAGAAAAATATATGATCGCTTTTCTAAATGTAAGAGCCTGTTTCAGAGGTTATTTTTGATAACAGTGGAGAGTACATTCTTGAAAACGTAAAATCAACTGTAGTTCCACTTTGCGTAAATACAATGGGATTGCAGCTTGTCGAAGACTCGAAGAAAATAAAAACGGAAAGCCGTAATTTTATAAATTATCTAATTTGACAAACAGTTCCGGTGCCTTATTGGCACCGTCTTCAGACCCCTGCATAAATCGGTAAAATCAGGCTTACAATAGACAATTCTGATATGCAATATCAGTTCTCATTATTTAAAATAAATTAACCATACACATGCACTTGTAAAAAGTATAAGAAGAGAGATCAATACACCAAGACGGTAAATTATAATGCATTACACACGACATTGGTCACAGAATTATAACGTACCCATTAACTGTATTAGTAAAAACCGCTTAAAACACGATGCTAACGTAACTTACGAAATAAAGTAGACGTTCTCATACTGTAGTAATTAGAGAAACCTTAATTGAAGAATACACGGAATAATCTCGTACAAACAGTGGTCGTACTTAAACGTCCTGAATACAAAGAATCTGTCTCAATATTTAAATATCGAAAAATAAGGAGCAGGAATAATGAAGGCATAAAACGCGAGAAAGGAGTAAGGAAAACGAACTCTAGCACTGTATTTGAAGTATGAAAGAATACGATAACCGTTAGAAAAACCATACAACCTGAAAGTAACCATGCGTTTAGGTCAAAGTAAGAGTCCAAGGTCGAAAGCGTATTTTTTTTTTTTTTTGGAGTATGTACCTGTAATTTAAATGCCTTATAGTGCGTGTAATAGAGTATTTTTCAATGAAGGTTGCTCTAATTACTAAAATATGAGAACCTTTACTTTTTATTGTGCAATATTATGGTATCATTGTACTTTAAACGGTTTTTATTGATACAGTTAATGGATACATGAGAATACTGTGACCAACGCTGTACGTCATGCATTTTACTTTACCGTCTGGATTTCTATGATCTCTCTTCTCATACTTTTTACTAACCCATATATGTGGTTAATTTATTTTAAATAGTGACAACTGGTGTTGCATATCACATTTGTCTATTGTAAGTTTGGTTGTGTCCGTTCATTCATGAGCCTGAAGATAGTGCCAATCAGACACGGAAACTTGTAGTTAAATAAGATAATCAGTAAAATTACGGCTGTCTGTATTTATTTTCTTCAAGTCCTGGAATTAGAATTGTTTGTGATGAGAAACTCTCTATTCGCACATTAGACTGTTAAAGAGGCACCAGCACAATGGACTTAGTTATAAACATTGTGGAATCCGCTTTCTGTTTGCAATCTTTCCCTTTATTTCAGTTGTGGGGTCTCCGCTGCATCTGTGGAACCCCGAGGATTACAGCAAAGTGTGGATCAGAACACATTTGCATGCCGAGGCCAATCAGTGCAGCAAGGTTAATCTACATGTGCAGCAGACTGCGCGATGCTCCAACGTATGGAATCTTCTCCAGGTGAGCCCCCCCCCCCCCCCCCCCTCTCACACTGTTTTCGTCAGGAATACAGTATTACTTGCAACACTGCTCGTGCCACTGCGGAGAAGGTCAGAACATTTGGGTGAGAAACCCTCCGAGTACTGTCTTCTCAGTTCTGTTAAGGAACAGAAGTGAGGTCAACAATGCGAGGTGATAGAGGATGTTTGGCCAGCAATGTGTCGGTGTCTTCGGGAAGCTAGAACGGAATTCTAGTGTAAGTGTGTTTTAAGTCTTGGAGAATGATGGGGAAATTGAGAAATTGTGCGCAAAGAAATAAAGACTATCCAGAATGAGATTTCCTCTCTGCAGCGGAGTGTGCGCTGATATGAAACTTCCTGGCAGATTAAAACTGTGTGCCGGACCGAGACTCGAACTCGGGACCTTTGCCTTTCGCGGGCAAGTGCTCTACCAACTGAGCAGAAGTAAAGCTGCGAGGACGGGGTGTGAGTCGTGCTTGGGTAGCTCAGTTTGTAGAGCACTTGCCAGCGAAAGGCAAAGATCCTGAGTTCGAGTCTCGGTCCGGCACACAGTTTTAATCTGCCAGGAAGTTAAATAAAGACTATGCTGGAAAGTGATTTACACTGGTTCTATTGAGATGATTTACTAAGTTTCTCTAAAAAGTAAAAATTTAAAAAAAATTAAAAATTGTTTCTCATTACATTCGGTATGGCCCCTGTGCTTTTCTGTTAAGTAGTTTCAGTGTCTAACTCATTTTTAACATCGTTCTGTAACAACGCTTTTCAAATACAGCCAGTTGTTTCTCGTATTTTTCCACATTTCTCTTCCGTACACACAAATGGGAAATTTGTATGACTCCCTGAGCGCTGAAATGGAATGATCGTATGGCATTGTTGGCCGGGATGCTCCAGTCGGGATCGGCCGCCAAGTGCAAGTCTTATTTCAGTCGGCGCCACATTGGGTGACTTGCGGCCGGTGATGAGAAGGAAATGGTGATGAGGACATCATAACACCCAGTCCTCGAGCGGAGAAAATCTCCAACATGGCAGGGAATCGAACTCGGGCTCAGTGCATAGGAGGCAAGCACGTTGCCACCCAGCTAAACAGGCGGACTCTTTGAGCGCTGCCGCAAGCACTTGTTGATGCGTTCTGTGAAACGTGTAAAAACAAAACTTAACGTGTCACTTAGCACATCGTGTTTCTCACTGATGCGTCACACCTCTTAAGATCGCATCGCACTGGGAAGATATTAGTTGCTTCACTCATTTACAAAGGGGTGTAATCAGTGTAGGAACAGGTGGTCCAATACTTTCAACTTAAACATTTTCATTTACGTTTATTCTGAATGAAAGTTTCCAAAAAGAGGAAAGAAACTATGCTGTCAAATAACTACACACACAATGGTAACACTCAGCAGAGATATCAGGAACGGTAGATTGGGCATCACGAAGCAGAACAATCGTGATAAAGTTGAACTTCTCCATCATATAAGAGACATGAGCTCATCATATCTTCACATGAACTGAAAAATTTAAAGCTATTTAGCCATTTCTATAGATGACCTTTGCACATTGTAACATCTTTTGTCACAGAAGTTTAAGAAATATATCTTAAAAATACACACATCAAAAAAAGTTTTGCATCACCCAGTTCCCCGAATTCCTGAAGATAGACAATGACTGTGGATATTGTATCATAGACACAGTTCCTTTGGCTATTTAGAGATGTCACTAAGGCCGCCGAAAGATGTAAACAACCATGCATGAAAAAAATGGCTCTGAGCACTATGGGACTTAACATCTGAGGTCATCAGTCCCCTACAACTTAGAACTACTTAAACCTAACTAACCTAAGGACCCCATCCACATCCATGCCCGAGGCAGAATTCGAACCTGAGACCGTAGCGGTCGCATGGTTCCAGACTAAAGCGCCTAGAACCGCTCGGCCAAACCGGCCGGCACCATGCATGAGCAGCGCCTACTAGACTGAGGGGGTCCGACTGCTGATCAGAACCTGTCATTCCACCGGGAAGGAGGAGGTACACGGCATGTGTTGTCTGTAGTTCAACCATGCCTAGACGGTCAATATCGCGGTTCGATCGCGTCCGAATTGTTACTTTATGCCAGGAAGGGATCTTAACAAGGGAAGTGTGAAGGCGTCTCGGAGTGAACCAAAGCGATGTTCTTCGGACATGGAGGAGATACAGAGAGACAGGAACTGTCGATGACGCGCCTCGCTCAGGCCTCTCAAGGGCTACTACTGCAGTGGATGACGGGTACCTACGGATTATGGCTCGGAGGAACCCTGACAGTAACGCCACCAAGTTGAATAATTGTTCTCTTGCAGCCACAGGACGTCGTCTTACGATTCAAACTGTGCACAGTAGGCTGCATGATGCGCAACTTCACTCCCGACGTCCATGGCGAGGTCCATCTTTGAAACCACGACACCATGCAGCGCGGTACAGATGGGCCCAGCAACATGCCGAATGGACCGCTCACCGATGAGTGTCGCATATGCCTTCAACGAGACAATAATCGGAGACGTATTTGGAGGCAACCTGACCAGGCTGAAAGCCTTAGATACACTGTCCAGCGAGTACAGCAAGGTGAAGTTTCCCTGCTGTTTTGGGGTGGCATAATGTGGGGCCGATGTACACCGCTGGTGGCCACGACTGTACGATACGTAAATTCCGTCCTCCGACCGATAGTGCAGCCATATCGGCAGCATATTGGAGAGGCATTCCTCTTCACATCTTGTGAATGACTTCCTTCAGGATAACGACATCGCTCGACTAGAGTGGCCAACATGTTCTCCAGACAAGAACACTATCGAACATTGATTTTTGGCAACATGGTTGTGGAGAGAAGCAGCGATTAGTATGATTAATCAATAATTCAAGAACAGTCTTAATCGCATTTATTATTGTTATAATACCGCCAACCAGTTTCAACCCGACGTATGGGTCATGTTCTGGGCGTTTACACCATTGGTCGACTGCTGGTGGTGTCACTCCTGTCTACATAGTTTCCTGCCGTTATGTAGACAGGAGTGACACCACCAGCAGTCGACCAATGGTGTGAACGCCCAGAAGATGACCCCTACGTCGGGTTGAAACCGGTTGGCGGTATTATAACAATAATAAATGTGATTAAGACTGTTCTTGAATTATTGACTATCGGACATGCCTGGGTTAGATTGAAAAGGGCTGTTTATGGACGATGTGACCCAGCAACCGCTCTGAGGGATGTATGCCGAATAGCCGTTGAGGAGTAGGAGAATCGGGACCAACAGTGCCTTGATGAACTTGTGGATAGTATGCCACTACGAAAACAGGCATGCATCAATGCAAGAGGACGTGCTACTGGGTATTAGAGGTACGATGGACGTGGAAGAATTATGGGCAAATTTTAAACACATTGTAAATCACGCATTGGACAAGTATGTGCCGAAAAAGTGGGTTATGGACGGAAAAGACCCACCGTGGTTTAACAGCGCAATTGGGAGAATGCTCAGGAAGCAAAGGCAGTTGCACTAGCCTTACAAGAAAGATCGGGAGAATGAGGACAGACAAAAGTTAGTAGAGATTCGTGCTGCTGTAAAAAGAGCGATGCACGAAGTATTCAACCACTACCATCGTCATACCTTAGCAAAAGATCTTGCTGAAAACCCAAGGAAATGCTGGTCTTACGTAAAATCAGTAAGCGGGTCGAAGGCTTCCATCCAGTCACTCACTGATCAGTCTGGCCTGGCAACGGAAGACAGCAAAACGAAAGCTGAAATTTTAAATTTAGCATTTGAGAAATCTTTCACGCAGGAAGATCGTACGAACATACCGCCGTTTGAGTCTCGTACAGATTCCCGTATGGAGGACATAGTGATAGACATCCCTGGGGTTGTGAAGCAGCTGAATGGGTTGAAAATAAATAAATCGCCAGGTCCTGATGGGATTCCAATGCGGTTTTACAGAGAGTACTCTACTGCATCGGTTCCTTACTCAGCTTGCATTTATCGTGAATCTCTTGCCCAACGTTAAGTCCCGAGCGCCTGGAAAAAAGCGAAGGTGACGCCTGTATATAAGAAGAAAATTACAGACCAATATCCTTAACATCGGTTTGTTGCAGGATTCTCGAACATATTCTCAGTTCGAATATAATGAATTTCCTTGAGACAGAGAAGTTGCTCTCCATGCATCAGCAAGGCTTTAGAAAGCATCGCTCCTGGGAAACGCAACTCGCCCTTTTTTCACATGATATCTTGCGAACCATGGATGAGGGGTATCAGACGGATGCCATATTCCTTGACTTCCGGAAAGCATTTGACTCGGTACTCCACTGCAGACTCCTAACTAAGGTACGAGCATATGGGATTGGTTCCCAAGTATGTGAGTGGCTCGAAGACTTCTTAAGTAATAGACCCCAGTACGTTGTCCTCTATGGTGAGTGTTCATCGGAGGTGAGGGTACCATCTGGAGTGCCCCAGGGAAGTGTGGTAGGTCCGTTGTTGTTTTCTATCTATATAAATGATCTTTTGGATAGGGTGGAAAGCAATGTGCGGCTGTTTGTTGATGATGCTGTGGTGTACGGGAAGGCGTCGTTGTTCAGTGACTGTAGGAGGATACAAGATGACTTGGACAGGATTTGTGATTGGTGTAAAGAATGGCAGATAGCTCTAAATATAGATAAATGTAAATTAATGCAGATGAGTAGGAAAAAGAATCCTGTAATGTTTGAATACTCCATTAGTAGTGTAGCGCTTGACACAGTCACGTCGATTAAATATTTGGGCGTATAATTGCAGAGCGATATGAAGTGGGACAAGCATGTATTGGCAGTTGTGGGGAAGGCGGATAGTCGTCTTCGGTTCATTGGTAGAATTTTGGGAAGATGTGGTTCATCTGTAAAGAAGACCTCTTATAAAACAATAATACGACCTATTCTTGAGTTCTGCTCTAGCGTTTGGGATCCCTATCAGGTCGGACTGAGGGAGGACGTAGAAGCAATTCAGAGGCGGGCTGCTAGATTTGTTACTCGTAGGTTTGATCATCACGCGAGTGTTACGGGAATGCTTCAGGAACTCGGGTGGGAGTCCCTAGAGGAAAGGAGGCGTTCTTTTCGTGAATCGCTACTGAGGAAATTTAGAGAACCAGCATTTGAGGCTGACTGCAGCACAATTTTACTGCCACCAACTTACATTTCGCGGAAAGACCACAAAGATAAGATACGAGATATTAAGGCTCGTACAGAGGCATATAGGCAGTCATTTTTCCCTCGTTCTGTTTGGGATTGGAACAGGGAGGGAAGATGCTAGTTGTGGTACGAGGTACCCTCCGCCACGCACCGTATGGTGGATTGCGGAGCATGTATGTAGATGTAGATGTAGATAGCGTGTACAGAAATCTGGACCACCACCTCTGAACGTCTCGCTGTATTGTGGTACAACATGCAATGTGTGGTTTTCATGAGCAATAAAAAGGGCGGAAATAATGTTTATGTTGATCTCTGCGTATTCAATTTTCTGTACAGGTTCCGTAACTTTCGGAACCGAGGTGATGGAAATTTTTTATTGATGTGTGTATATATTAACATCATATTCCTGTTGGTATAGGTGGCCATAATGGGTTGAGGGGTTGAGGGCAAGAGGGAACACTTGTGCACCACACGCTCCCACCCTCACCAACATGCAATCTGGAGTACAGAGTTTTTGTTCACAATGAGGAAGGATAATCAGTAATTCTGTGGGATATCATACTTTTTTTTGTAAGGTATAAAATATAGGTTTCATGGCACGACATTTCTCGAAGAACAACTCATTTTTTGTGTAAATGACAGTTTTAGAGCCTTGATGATGATGTTGCCAATGACATTCAGGCATCTAGTGCCTATACTAAAATATCTATGAGACTGGTTTGATTAAAAGAGACAAAAACACAAAATACAACCACAGCTAAAGTGGGCTAAAGCAATTCATTGTTAATTGATTCTTTACCATATACTGAAGACGGTGTGTCGCAGACAAGTACAACAAGAAGACTATCATACAAGTACGCTTTCGGCCAGAAGGCCATCTTTTGAAGTACACAACATATAAACATACATTCAAACAAACACAACTCACACATATATGACCACTGTCTTTGGCTGCGGAGGCCAGCAACTGTGTATGTTGGAAGAAGCATTCTGGGTGACTGAGCAAAGGAGGAGGCTTAGGTTAGAGGGAGAGGGCTAGCAGGGTAGGGGTGAGAGATGGTAAACTGCCGCTTGTGGGATAATACCGGGATGTGGTGGAGATGGTAAGGTTGCTTGGTGTCGTAGGATGGTTACAGAGGTAGGTGGTGGTGGGGAGGAAGGGGCGGAAAACGAGAGAAAAACGGGAGAAATAAAAAGACTGTAGGTACATTGGTCGAATAGAATGCTTTTTACTCCTGGAGAGGGAACATGGGAGGGGTAGTTGCATGAAGGACAATGACTAACAAAGATTGAGGTCAAGTGGTTATGGGAACATAGGGTAAATTGCTATGAGAATTCCCACCTGAGCAGTTCAGAAAATATTATGTCGGAAGGAAGGATCAATGTGGCACAGAGTGTGAAGCAATCACTAAAGTGAAGAAAATTGTGTTGTGCAGCGTGCTCAGCAACTGGATGGTACAGACATTCCTTGGTTGGGTCAGCAACTGTGTGGTCCAGATGTTCCTTGTCCACAGTTTGTTGGTGACCAACATGTAGACAAACAGCACATTGGGTGTCATGCCCACATAGAATGCGACACAGTGCTTGCAGCTTAGCTTGTAGATCACTTGACTGCTTTCAATGGAAGCCCTGCCATTGATGGAATAGCTCATACTTGTGGCTGGAGTGGAGTAGATGGTGATGGGAGGATGTATGGGACAAGTCCTGTATCTAGGTCCATTACAGGGCTAAGAGTTCGTCGCAGGCATAAGAACTATGAGGAAATGAGCAGGGAGTAAGGGTGGAGTGGGATGGAAGAGGATACTGTTTAGGTTTGTTGATCAGCGGAATACGACTGTGGGAGAGTTGGGAAGGATAATGGGCAGGTCATTCTACATTTCAGGGTACAACAAGACGTAATCGAAAACCGGGAAGAGAATGTGATTCAGTTCCTCCACTCCCAGGTGATACTGTGTCATGGGGAGAATGCTCATTTGTGGCCATCTTTGAAGAGGAAGTCAACATTGGGGAAGGAGTTTTGTTTGGTTGAGGAGGACCAGATGAAGTGACTGGGGGAGAAGGTATTGAGGTTCTGGAGGAACGATCCAGATCATGAAGGTGTCATCAATGAATCTGAAGCAGGTGAGAGGTTTAGGATTCCAGCTGCTTAGGAGGGATTCATATAGATGGCCCATGAACATATTCGATAGGATGATGCTCTACAAGTGCCCATTGCTGTACCATGGATTTTATTGCATTTGATGCCTTCAAAAGTGAAATAATTGTGGGTGAGGATATAGGTGGTCATGGTGGTCAGGTTTTAGGTCCATCCAGCTTAGGGAAAGAGAGTGTTCAGTGGCAGTGACACTATGGGCATTTGGGTTGTTAATGTAAAGGCAGATGGCATCGATAATGATGAGCACTTCACCATGTAGTAAAGGAACAGGAACAGAATCGAAGGAGGGCAAACTTCAGGTTATAGGCTGGAGATGTTGGTCTATGAAAGCAGAGATGTTCTCAGTGGTGGTAGAGTAACTGACCACAATGGGGCCACTGTGTGGACTTTAGGAAGCATGTAGAAGGTAGCAGTGCAGGGAGGGGTAGGGATGAGGAGAGAGAGTTAGGAGAGTGGTTCTGGGATGGGAGCAAGGATTTGAGAAGAGACTGGATATCTCACTGAATATCTGGAATGGGGTCACTGTGGCAGTGTTTGTAGGTGTAAGAATCTGACAGTTGGCAAAGTCCTTTCGCCAGGTAATCCTTGCAGTTCAAAGGCACAGTGATAGAGCCTTTGTCAGCAGGTAGAATTATTAAGTTAGGGATTGCGGTTTTTCTGAGGATGTAAGGTTATCTTGCATGTTGAGAGATTTGGCGAATGATGGTGAGATAAGGTTCGACGTTAAGAAATTCTAGAAAGTTAACAGAGGGTGATGTGGAAGCAGTGGGGGTAGATCACAGTTGGATGGACGAGTGAACTGAATCAAGCAGTGCTCAACATAGTTTTTGGTTTGAGTCTGACTGATAGGGCTGGTGGTGAAAAAGTGTTCCACTGTTGGGAATGGGAGAAGGAATGAAGGTCTTTAACAAGTCCAACATGATCGAATTTGGTGCAATACGTAAAAATACGTAAATAGCGTAAAAATATGTGTGAAAAAATTAACAAAATTATGCAAAACTACGTGGGAAAAACCACAAAAAGGGCGGAATGAATGAAGTATGGGGAGACATGATGAAACCTGAGGGAGAGGGGCCGATTATGAAAGGTGAAAACGAACAGAAATCGACGTGGAAACTCAACGAGAACAAAGAAAAAAATGAATAAACAGATTATATTGGGGGTTACACGTCGGTGAGCACAGACGTAAGTATGAAGAAGGGGACAGCAGATGCGACTATCTTAGGTGAGGTTAGTAAGCGCATAGTGAAACAAGAGAGGAGAAAGAGTTTTGGTTGAGGGGGCTGGTAGGACGAGGTAAAGGTTAGGTGGCACAGGAAGGTACGGAAAATAACTCGAGGAAATTCGCGAGAGTGACGCAGGAAGAGTGACCTGTTTCAAGGTCTAGGATTTATGATTTCAGAGGGAGTAATATGGACTATGAGATGCTGCACCAACAATCAAAGTGGTCACATAAAAGTGTGTTGTGCGCGAGTGAGACGGGTGACACAGTGTGACTCATAAGCCAGAGTGTGTGGTACAGTTTAGAAGGCGACATATAAAAGATAGGAAAGAAATGAAACAATATGGCGGACACTGAGTAAGGTAATGCGCTTGAAAATAGTATCAAAGGAAAACAGCAATGAGCTTTGGGATGGAAGGCAAGCTATTTGTCAGAATTAACCAATGGAAAATCAAGGATACAGTAATGACAATATTATGAAAAGGACAGATTGTTACTCACCATATAGTGGAGGTGTCGAGTCGCCGTCAGGCACAACAAGAAGACTGTTAAACAAGTAGGCTTTCAGCCAAAATGCTTCCTTCTGAACGAGACAACATACACACAAACATACATGCACACACAGCTCACACACATATGACCAATGTGTCTGGCTACCGAGGCTGGACTACAAGCAGCTGTGCATAATAGGAGAAGTATTCTGGGTAGTGGGGGTAAGTAGGAGGCTGGGATTGGGAAGGGGAGGGATAGAAGGTTAGGGGTGTGGGACGGTAAAGTGCTGCTTGTGGGATCATACAGGGATATCTTGGGGAGAGGGTAAGACAGCTACATGCTGTCGGGAGGTTAGATGGAGGGCAGGATAAGGGAGGTAGCAAGAAAGGTGAGAAGTAAAAAGACTGTGGGTGCAGGGGTAGAACAGAAGGCTGTATAGTGCTGGAGTGGAAACAGGGAAAGGTATAGGTGGATAAAGAACAGTGACTAAGGAAGATTGCCAGGGCAATTCAATAAATCTGTTGTTGGTAGGATGAATGCAGATGGTGCAGACTGTGAGACAGTCATTAAAGTAAAGGACGTTGTGATGGGCAATGTTCTCACCAACTGGGTGGTCCATCTGGTTTTTGGCATGACAGTTTGTTTGGTGTCATGTCCATGTAGAGCGAAGCACAGTGGTTGGAGCTTAGCATATAGATCACTTGACTGCTTTCAGAGGTAGCCCTGTCTTTGATGGGAAAGGTGATGCTTGTGGATGGACTGGAGTAGATGGTGATGAGAGGATGTATGAGAGAGGTCTTGCATCTACGTCTGTAACAACTATACAAGCAATGAGGCAAGGGGTTGGGAGCAGGGGTGGACTGGGGCTGGAAGAGGATATTGTGTAGGTTCGTTGGGAAGCGAATTACCATTGTGGGTGGGATGGGAAAGATAGTGGGTAGGACATCCCTCACTTTAGGGATGATGAGAGGTAGTCGAAATCCTCGTGGAGAATGTGATTCAGTTGCTTCAGTCCTGGGTGGTACCGAGTCATGAGGGGAACGCTCCTTAGTGGCCTGGATAGTGTAACTTAGGTTGGTGGCGTGAAACTGGAGAGATAAAGTATGGGAGGTCTGTTTCTGTAGAAGGTTGAAGGCTTCGGTATATTTCGAGAGGGACCGCTCATCACTACATATGCAATGGCCATGGGTGATTAGGCTGTATAGAAAGACTGAGAGACGGGTGTCGAAGTGTAGGTATTAATGATGGTTGTGTAAAATATTTTCCACTCCATTATGCCATTTGATACAGCAACTGTATGTAGAATATGTGAATTGAAGACAGTGTTGGTTGCAGCTTATTCCCTTATTAACGACACGTGTCAGCTTTGTGGCACATCTTCAGATTATCTTACAATTTTCCATTTACACTGTATCAAAAACCGTAAAATGTCTCTGTGCTAGACTGAAGCACGTGTCGATTCAGGTGAACCCGCAGAGACCTTTTCCTTTTATATTAAAAAAAAAAAAACATTATTCAGCTCTGTGCTAAACTGAAGTACACGTCGAAAGAGATCGACTCTGTCAGACCTTAAGAAAATCATGAGGGAAGTTTTAAGATAATCCGAAGATATCCCACGAAGGCGAAATGCGTAGCCAATAAATGAACAAACTTCAATCAAGACTGTATTTAATTCAAATATCAGTCTGATTCTTGAATGCTGACCCAAACTTCCCTCCTAGGAGGCTTATGGAGTTCCTTAGAGATACTCTTGTAATGAAAGATGCTACGTCCGAGCTTCCTATAAGGTCTTCTCGGTTTAGTCGGAAATTACGTAGCTGCAGGATGAATTTATTTTTTACTTGCAGATTAAGTTAAGACCACAAAGAAGAAATGCCACTCCACCCAATTGTTAGCAAAATTGGCATACCAACGTATAAATTAGCAAAACAGATGACAGCCAATGCTCAGACCCTTTATGGGCAAATGCATAACATAAGAAATTCGGCACGTTCCGTGCAGAACTATCAGAACCTCCGACTGGGCTAAAAAGACCTCAGGATGAGCCTCGATATGATGGTCTCTCTCTTTACAAGAGTATCCATAAGACACTCCGTAAGCCTCAAAAGAGAAAAGATTGTGCCAGCGCAAACACAACTATTTGAAATAAATGGTTGTAGCTACGTCATAAGTTGCTTTAGGAAGCATGTTTTTGAATTCTTGATGGTGACTAGGTTCGGACACTCACGTCCATTTTCAAACCATTCAGCAAAGAGAACTAGGCATTACGATTTTATACAAACGAGGCATATATATTTGCAGTAGTATTATATTACACTAATATAGATCAAAAGTACACAAACTTGTCACGATTTTTAGGTTTTTGAGTTGTCTTAGCAGCTGCATAGCGTATCATAAGTTTGACAACAGAGGCGGAAGTGTATGTACAAAAACAGTAAGCAGTAAACAAAAATGTTCAAATGTGTGTGAAATCTTATGGGACTTAACTGCTAAGGTCATCAGTCCCTAAACTTCTTACACACTAATTAACCTAAATTATCCTAAGGACAAACACACACACACACACACACACACACACACACACACACACACCCATACCCGCCGCAGGGAGGACTCGAACCTTCGCCGGGACCAGCCGCACAGTCCATGACTGCAGCGCCTTAGACCGCTCAGCTAATCCCACGCAGCAACAATAAACAGACCATATAGGACATACATTGGAGAAAAGGTGTACTGAGACACCAGTGGTTACCAGGAAAATCCTAGAGGCCGCTGACACCAGCGCGCTTTGAACATAAAGGTTTGTTGACTGAACAATACGTTCTTTTTTCTTTCATTACTGTATGCTTGAAAACTATTTTTTCTGTTACATCATGATATGACATTACCTGTACAAAACCTACAATTTCATGAGCTAGGCTCAGTAGGTAACACATTACACATACCGTAAACGCAGTCCGTAACAAGTTGCATGTCTTACTGCCGATATGCACAAACCTCCCCCACCTGAATGAGATTTCCACTCTGCAGCGGAGTGTGCGCTGATATGAAACTTCCTGGCAGATTAAAACTGTGTGCCGGACCGAGACTCGAACTCGGGATCTTTGCCTTTCGCGGCCAAGTGCTCTACCAGCTGAGCTGCCCGAGCACGACTCACGCCCTGTCCTTACAGCTTTACTTCTGCCAGTACCTCGTCTCCTACCTTCCATACTTTACAGAAGCTCTCCTGCGAACCTTGCAGAACTAGCACTCCTGAAAGAAAGAATATTGCGGAGACATGGCTTAGCCACAGCCTGTGGGATGTTTCCAGAATGAGAAAAAAATGGTTCAAATGGCTCTGAGCACTATGGGACTCAACTTTTGAGGTCATCAGTCCCATAGAACTTAGAACTACTTAAACCTAACTAACCTAAGGACATCACACACATCCATGTCCGAGGCAGGATTCGAACCTGCGACCGTAGAGGTCGCGCGGTTCCAGACTGTAGCGCCTAGAACCGCTCGGCCACCCGGGCCGGCTCCCAGAATGAGATATCCACTCTGCAGCGGAGTGTGCGCTGATACGAAACTTCCTGGCAGATTAAAACTGTGTGCCGGACCGAGACTCGAACTCGGGACCTTTGCCTTTTGCGGCAAGTGCTCTACCAGCTGAGCTACCCAAGCACGACTCACGCCCCGTCCTCACAGTTTTACTTCTGCCAGTACCTCGTCTCCTACCTTCCCAACTTTACAGAAGCTCTCCTGCGAACCTTGCAGAACTAGCACTCCTGAAAGAAAGGATGTTGCAGAGACATGGCTTAGCCACAGCCAGGGGGATGTTTCCAGAATGAGATTTCCACTCTGCAGCGGAGTGTGCGCTGATATGAAACTTCCTGGCAGGTTAAAACTGTGCTCTACCACTTGCCCGAGAAAGGCAGAGATCCCGAGTTCGAGTCTCGGTCCAGCACACAGTTTTAATCTGCCAGGAAGTTTCTCTCCCACCTGTTTATCTCCACCAATTTGCTGATGACACCACTTTCCTAGCACTCTATCCTACCCTTCAAGGTCCCAACGTACCCTCCAAACCCACCATGACCAGTTCACCACTTGTTGCAACCCCTACAAGACCCAGGCAATCATCATAGGCCGCACCATCCGCTCCTTCCATCTCCAGTGATTTCTACCTACGGTTCTCACTCCTATCCTGACATACCTTGGCCTTACCCTTGACTACCACTTCACCTGGACTCCCCAACCCCTTATGATCCAAAACAAAGCCCACAATAAACTCTGACTTCTGAGACGCCTGCCCAGCCAGACATGGAGAATGTGTCCTTGCACCATCCTTCACACCCACAAATCCTTGATCTGCCACATCCTTTGTTATGCCAGTGTCGCTTGGATTTCCGCCCCTCCCAGATTCTAAAGGCCCTCCACATCCTGGAATGCCATGCAGTCTGCCTCGCCTTCCATATCTGCCTTCTGGGCCCCATGTGCATCCTCTACAACCTAACCCCCTTGCTGTACTATCTTCTTTTCCTTGAACACATCTACACCCTGTACATCGTCTGTTGACTCCATCCTCCTCACCCCCTGGTGTCCCCATTCCACTCCACCCCACCCCATTGCTGTGTCTTTACGATTGTGTCCTGCCATCTCTCCATCTCCACCCCCCCCCCCCCCACCACCTCTCCTACCAACTCTAACCTCACCTTCCTCCCCACTACTCCTCAGGGCTCTCTCTCCCCTACCCTTCCTCTGGGCGGTTTGTCTCACCACTTATTTTTCTGTGTCCCCCTTCTGTGTCCCTGTGCTCCCTCCTGCCTCCCCTCTTCATCTCCCGCCCTGGCCGTCTCCTGCCTCTTGGTGCACCACCTGCCTCCTTCTTTTTCCTCTTCCTCCCACTCCCCAGTCCCTCTCCCGCCCCACCTTCCTCCCTTCTTTTTCCCTCCTCTCCGGCAACCCATCCCTTGGCAGGTCTGTACCAGTGGTTTTTATTCTTCACGTGTACGCTGTTGTTTACAGTAGTTTTTTAAGTGTCGTTTACAGTGGTTATTAAGCGTCTCGCTGTGCGTGTTTTTTTATACTATGGCCGGCTTTTAACTTGTGTTTGACTCCAGTGTAGTTTAAGTTCCCCACGAATTGCCAGCTGTGTTCTTTTAACTTTATGTCGACTTTTTAACTGTCCCCCAGTGAATGTCCCCGTATTAGTGTATATTTTATTTTCATTATCTCCATTTACTGTGTTTTCATGTCCCCCTTTTTTTCTCCCTTTTTATGTATAAGTTCCTCTTTTTATATTTGTTGCAAAGCCACTTGGCTGAAGAGTGGCTGACTGTGACACTGCCTGTGACACTGCCTCCCTGCCCAAATGAGGCAGGGACATGAAATTACAATAAAGAATGAAACAAAATTGCATGTCTTCACTACAATTCAAAACCAGGAAATGTGGCAGCCTCCACTCCAAAACAAATAAATTAATCTGCCAATTTACAAGAATACTGCCCGCTGAGCAGATCATCTCAACAGGAATCCAATGGTCTGTATTCAGTCCTCAGTGGTTACGAGAAATGAGTTATTTCATACAGAATGTAGTAAAACAGTTCTACATACAGAGACCAAAAACTACACTCCTGGAAATTGAAATAAGAACACCGTGAATTCATTGTCCCAGGAAGGGGAAACTTTATTGACGCATTCCTGGGGTCAGATACATCACATGATCACACTGACAGAACCACAGGCACATAGACACAGGCAACAGAGCATGCACAATGTCGGCACTAGTACAGTGTATATCCACCTTTCGCAGCAATGCAGGCTGCTATTCTCCCATGGAGACGATCGTAGAGATGCTGGATGTAGTTCTGTGGAACGGCTTGCCATGCCATTTCCACCTGGCGCCTCAGTTGGACCAGCGTTCGTGCTGGACGTGCCGACCGCGTGAGACGACGCTTCATCCAGTCCCAAACATGCTCAATGGGGGACAGATCCGGAGATCTTGCTGGCCAGGGTAGTTGACTTACACCTTCTAGAGCACGTTGGGTGGCACGGGATACATGCGGACGTGCATTGTCCTGTTGGAACAGCAAGTTCCCTTTCCGGTCTACGAATGGTAGAACGATGGGTTCGATGACGGTTTGGATGTACCGTGCACTATTCAGTGTCCCCTCGACGATCACCAGTGGTGTACGGCCAGTGTAGGAGATCGCTCCCCACACCATGATGCCGGGTGTTGGCCCTGTGTGCCTCGGTCGTATGCAGTCCTGATTGTGGCGCTCACCTGCACGGCGCCAAACACGCATACAACCATCATTGGCACCAAGGCAGAAGCGACTCTCATCGCTGAAGACGACACGTCTCCATTCGTCCCTCCATTCACGCGTGTCGCGACACCACTGGAGGCGGGCTGCACGATGTTGGGGCTTGAGCGGAAGACGGCCTAACGGTGTGCGGGACCGTAGCCCAACTTCATGGAGACGGTTGCGAATGGTCCTCGCCGATACCCCAGGAGCAACAGTGTCCCTAATTTGCTGGGAAGTGGCGGTTCGGTCCCCTACGGCACTGCGTAGGACCTACGGTCTTGGCGTGCATCCGTGCGTCGCTGCGGTCCGGTCCCAGGTCGACGGGCACGTGCACTTTCCGCCGACCACTGGCGACAACATCGATGTACTGTGGAGACCTCACGCCCCACGTGTTGAGCAATTCGGCGGTACGTCCACCCGGCTCCCGCATGCCCACTATACGCCCTCGCTCAAAGTCCGTCAACTGCACATACGGTTCACGTCCACGCTTTCGCGGCATGCTACCAGTGTTACAGACTGCGATGGAGCTCCGTATGCCACGGCAAACTGGCTGACACTGACGGCGGCGGTGCACAAATGCTGCGCAGCTAGCGCCATTCGACGGCCAACACCGCGGTTCCTGGTGTGTCCGCTGTGCCGTGCGTGTGATCATTGCTTGTACAGCCCTCTCGCAGTGTCCGGAGCAAGTATGGTGGGTCTGACACACCGGTGTCAATGTGTTCTTTTTTCCATTTCCAGGAGTGTACATTTAATAATAATATCACAACACGCAGTATTAATCACAAAGACCAAAAAGTGCAAACAAATAATCAGCATGCAGTAAATCATACACAGGCAAGCCATTTATCACAGATGTTCTTAATTTTATATATTGTGCTCTAACGAGCAAAATGTACAGTTCTGTTGTTAAATGCATAGCGCAACCATGTCACAGCACATCCAGTAGTGTAACAACAAGCACCATCGATTGGCGAAGACTGTAAGAAATACGCAAATTGGATTTCTTAAAAAGTTTTAAATTATGTCATAAAGATAACAAATCCTTCTTTTTAAGGAGTAAACTTTTTGTTATACAACTCATGTTAGATTCTCAGCGCAAACTGGTGCGAGAGCAAACTGCTGTATTGAAATGTAGTTAGGTTACGATAAACTGTCGATTGACAAAATCCAGATGAGTAAAAACTGAAGTATTTAAAAATCTTTAAAGTATATAATAAAAGTAGCAAATCCTTTCTTTTAGCAGATTAAACTTATTATGTGGCTTAATAATACTCCGTTGCAAATGGCTTGTCTGCCGGTGATTTACTGTATGCTGGCTGTTTGTTTCTACCTTTTAGTAATTGTGTGCAGAGCAGTATATTGCGATTTTAAGTTATTATAGTCAAATGCAATTTCTGCTCACTGAATGTGAAACTGTTGTACTACATTCTATATTAAAGTAAGACGCTTCTTTTCTCCATTAGAGGAGTCAATGTAAAATAATGTGTTATTGTTGAGATGATTTTCTTGGCAGACAGTCTTATTGTAAACTGGCACGTTAATTTATTTTTGGAACGGGGTGCTCGCGCTCTTTTTGATTTTGAGCTGTTGTAAAGACTTGTAACATTTTGGGGTCAGGGCGCAAATTATGTGTAATGCATGACAGTATTGAGTGCAGCTCACGAAACTGTAGTGTCTCCTGCAGATGGCGACATGTCATGACGTAATGCATAACACTTTGGTGTAATTCGACTCACTGGGGACCAATGAATGGTTTTCGCATAAAAACAAACCTTTGCGTTGTAGGGTTTTCTAGACTATATTAAGTTAATGAAAGAAAGGTGAATGTATTGTTTGTGTGTGTATTGTGTATTGCACTGGCGACCTAGAAACGATGGAGAGGCTTTGTCCTACCGTAGCCCACAGTGGCCCACAATGCCACAACAGGCCACAGCAGTCCACCCACCCCACAGCTGCCGCACACCGAACACACAGTTATAGTGTAGTTCGGCCTCCAGTGCTCCCTCCCCCCCCCCCCCCCCCCCCCCCCCGGGAACGTCTCATACCAGTCGAGTGTAGCCCCAATATTTGCGTGGTAGTGCAATTACGGTGAACCCGTACGTGGAGACAGTGTTTGCGCAATAATCGCTGACATAGTGTAACTGAGGCGGAATAAGGGGAACCAGCCCGCACTCGCCAAGGCAGACGGAAAACCGACTTGAAAACCATCCACAGACTGGCCGACACACTAATCCACTGGGCGGGTTCGTGCCCGGGACCGGCACGCCTTCCAGCTTGGGAAGCAGTGTTAGACCGCGCAGATAGCTGGGCGGGCAATATATTGTTTAGTCAGCAAACATTTTATCTTCGACGCGAGGTTTGAAAATGCACATAGGCGCCAGAAACTAGTCACCACCAAGAAATAAAAAAAGGTACTTGCTAATACAACTTATAAAGGAGCTACAACCATTTATTTCATTTATAGAACAAATTGCGGATCTTCTTTTTATCTGCAGCGTGCTGCAATATCGTAAAAATGTTTTAATTCGTGCTTACTTCAGTCTACCAATTCTTTGATGGGAATTACTATGAATGAACAGGCAGAGTGCTGATGTTTTGTATGTCCATCCCTTTGACTGGAGATCTTTGTGGCCACGGCCGTTCACCATTGTAAGAAAATGAACCCCTACAGCCTTCCTTATGACCTTATTTATCATATAGCTACCAGTTTCGGCTCTGCATTGAGCCATATTCAGGCCGTAGTTGATTCTGAAGGGATTATGACGATCCATATATACACTGCATCACTGGCCATCATAACTGGTTGACGGAGAGTGTCTGTAACTGTGGTGTCACCACTTCATCCCTCAACTGCCAAATGACTGGAGAAACATTCGAAATACAGATCAACGACACATGTTCTTGAATGTTGTATACTGAATGTGTCTCCAGTCAGTTGGGAGTTGATTGTTGTGACGCCACAGTTACAGATAGTATGTGCAAACCAGTTGTGTTAGCCACTGATGCAATGTATATATGGATCGCGATAATCACTTCAGTATCGACTACAGCCTGAAGGTGGCGCGCTGAAGTGCCAAAACTGGTAGCTACACAATAAATAAGACCACAAGAACGGCTATAGGCATTTAATTTTCTTACAAGAGTGGTGATGGGCTGTCCATGACCACTGGTGGCCAATACGTTTATTGGGTCATGTGAAGAAGAATCCCTGGAGTTGGCAGTCTACAAGCCTTGGTGCTTTTTTCGATATGCATATGATAGGTCCGTAATCTGACCTACAAGACATTCTGCACCACCTGATTCAGCGAAGACGAAATCCATGTTGAGATCAATTAAGGATGATATAGCACTTCGGAAACTAGAAGCCTACCACATCCCTTGCTAGTGTGACAAAATGCATGTACGCCAGACTACCCTCACAGTACAGGAGAGATGCACTGAAAATAAACGCCACACATACAACTAACAGCTGACAAAGTCCACTGTGGAAGAGCACTACTTTTGTCACAGACACGTTTTGAATAACGGGAGGGGGCAAGTTGTAGCAACAGTCCAGTACCTTCTCGGACTGTATTCTAAAAGAGGCTGTAAAGATTGGACTGCATGGTGAACTAATAAATAGAGAAATGAGTTTTCAGATAAGAAAGGATTGAGATCCAACACGCGGAAATTCGTCGCTGTCATGGCAACTGAAGAATAAAAGGCCGGATATTCGCTGCGTCTGCACAGACCTTCATCCGACGCTGGCGGTAGAGTGAATGTGGGCGTAGGAATGTTCCCTGTTGACGCAGTTTCCCCATCCTCGCACTAGGTCTCCGCCCAGAGACGAGGCTGTGGATGAATGGGAGAGCATATGAAGGTAGCGAGTCATCAGGAACGCCTGAAGATGGGAAGAAATCGCCTTGCCGTACTATCAAGCTTTCTGTAAAATGACATCAGGCTAAATACCCAAGAAATACTCAAAATAAAACATGTAACTGCTGTACAACAGCCGCTGCATACAGATGAAGGAGTTAGAAATCACGATGTTGTATTTTGCAGGCCACAACATGTGCTGATTTGTCAAGTTGGTGAGATGCAACACGCCAGGAGACTGCGAGACGTACTGACTTGTTCACTAAGCAGTTTTTCCTATCGGAACCTTTCGGAAGGAGACGGAAGCCGCTGCTGCGTGAGCAGGTGAGTATTTATATATACAAGCAACTGCTAGGAGAATTAAGTTATTGGTATTGTTGCTGCAGTTGTCCTCTGTGTGTGCATCATCAAAATAGAAAAAGTTTAAGTCTATTATGCTCTAATCCTACTACTAACTATTTTGTCTATAATTTATTTCTTGTAATTCAAGAAACCAGGGATTCTGCTACTTTCGTGCTTCAGACCTTCAAGCATTTGGGTGATGGTGGAAGCACAATATGATCAGAAAGATTTTAGACGTTCGAGTAGTAGGGGAGTGAGCCGTGCTGGCCCCGGCTTATGCCTTGGTTTAAACCTTGACTGTTACTCTGTGTTTGGTTTCCCGCTGTTATAGCGGTTATGCCGTGGTTCTTCCTCTTTCTACGTGAGGCAACAGTGGTGTGTAACGATATTCGCACATTGTGCTATCTTTGGTCTGGTGCTTATAGTTTCCGGCTAGGCGGTGTGCTACAGTCGGTCGGTTGGTGTGGATCATCCAGGAAATTTCCTCGTGGTGCAGTGGGCCGGACCCGATGGAGGTCTCTACGCAGTGTCGGAGTGTGTTGGAGCTGTTCCGATTGCTACGTGGTTAGTGGCTCACCGGTCCAGGACATAAAAGTTGAGTGGTGATTTAATTTCCGAAGCTAGTCTGTTCATATTGTGCCATTGGTTTTCATGTTTGGCTGTTGTGGGTATTCTCGTGAGCAACAGTGAGTGTTCGAGTTGGCAAAAGTTTGGGCACCATCCGGTGGAGTTTAACTGTATTTTGGTTATTTGAAGTCCAAGTGCACCAGCGGACTTTTCTGCCTTGTGGCCGTTAGCGTACCAGTTACCTGCCCTGGCCGCTGACATAAAATTCAGGCAGTGTCGTTTCCTCACCGTGTTGTCGCTGTCCAACACATGTGTGTAGTTGGCTCTGAGCACTATGCGACCTAACTTCTGAGGTCATCAGTCACCTAGAACTTAGAACTAATTAAACCTAACTAACCTAAGGACATCACACACATCCATGCCCGAGGCAGGAGTCGGACCTGCTACCTTAGCTGTCGCTCGGTTCCAGACTGTAGCATCTAGAATCGAACGGCCACTCCGGCCGGCTGTGTGTAGTTTTGACAGCTTATGCATACTTGGTTGTGGGCGGGTACGCCTTTTACGTTTTGGCTTTGGAGTTCCTTGCGTACTGGTCGGGTGGGTAGCAGGTCGTCTTATCGGTGGGTCCGTTGACTGTCTCTTGGTTGGGTCGCCTGCGGATCGGATATAGTTGTGCCGACTACCTGTCTCCCCTAAGCGAACGTTATGATTTCAAGTGCAGACCGAGCCCCGGAAACTTCTGAGCGCCGCTGGCTGTACTGCTTTTTCTTATTGGTGTTTGATTGTGTATTTTAATGGCTCATAGCCGATGGTTTGAATTGGTATGCTTTTAGTTGTGTTTTAAATAATGACCCTTCGGCCGTGTAAAATTGAAAGTTCCTTCCTTGTCAAGTCTGGCCTTGTTTGAGCCTTCAGCCTCCTTTTTCAAAATTATTTAAGGATAAAGCCTTGGGCTTTCTTCCTTGTAAAAATTTATTGTAGTTGTGTTTTAAATCATGGGCCTTCAGCCGTTTTAAAAATTAAAGAGGTTGTGCCCTTAAGCCATAAGATTGTGTGACATATTTAATCGGTAGCTAAGCTCGGAAATTTGTGCTTTAACGGTTGGGCAACTAAATAAAATTATGTGTGTTCGAGTGTTACTGACAGCCGGTCATTTTTGGTCCCTTTCCACGATTCCAACTACCTGTTCTGTCCTGCGATTTAACCAGGCGTTTCAGCGAGCGGTACACAATCTTGAGTGCAAGATAACTTCAACACCAAATCTGGAGCGGTAAGTGCCGGCTTAACTGAAGGACTAAAACATATATCAAGAGTCAAGTTTTGCAACTATCAGTGATGGAGTACTCGACATTCTCCGCAGTGGCAACAGGAGCACGATCTTTCATGGAGGAGTAAATAACAGGGATACATTTGGCTTCGAAAAAACCGTGATATGAACCATTATTTTTACATATCTGCGTAGTACAAAAATAGTGTACATAAAATTGTCATTTCACTCAGTGCAGCTAAATGAGATATTAATGTTCAATGTCTAAAAGAATATTGTGGTGGCTCTGCGTTTAATTTTTGAGAATATTTTGTACTCACATATACAGTCATCGGATTTGGTACCGATCTAAATGCTTTTTCAGCAGTGAATGTGAAAATATGCAGTGTCTCAAGGACTGCTTTACAGATTCTGAGCACTGTACTGCTTTTGAAGTGTATGAGAAGTATAAAAGTGTCAGTTACACTGAAGTGGTTCTGCTTCAGTGTAACAAACGGATTGATAGTTGCTTTAAGGCCCACAAAATCCAGTGCGCTGTCATTTCTGTTTTATTAAAGCAGATACAGCTGTCAATACTTTGCTGGGTGGTGGAGGTATTTAAAATATTTACTCAAATTGTAACAGCCTACTGCTTACAATAGATAATATTCTAAAACTGTTGACGATGAAGTAGGATGTATATTAAATTCGTGCTGTCCAATGCGTATGAAATCATAAAATGTGTTCTGTTTCAGCATAAGGAAGTGGTTGATTGTTGCATTCAGAAGTAATAATATAGAGTGAAAAAATGTTAAAAAATGAAATATCTACAAACCTGTGTAAATACTGATTGGAAAAAAACTTACACAATTTAAACTCTGCATACCCCTTGTGGTAGCTAGAAAGTATCTAGCTACCTCCAGAATGTTTCTACTTTCCCATTCCCTCTGGATTATATACAAAGACAGAGGTGATATTTACTGATGATTAGGCAGTACAGGACTTGGCATAAACAAACATTCATGAAGAATATAGGGCTATTACAAATGATTGAAGCGATTTCATAAATTCGCTGTAGCTCCATTCATTGACATATGGTCACGACATACTACAGATACGTAGAAAAACTCATAAAGTTTTGTTCGGCTGAAGCCGCACTTCAGGTTTCTGCCGCCAGAGCGCTCGAGAGCGCAGTGAGACAAAATGGCGACAGGAGCCGAGAAAGCGTATGTCGTGCTTGAAATGCAGTCACATCAGTCAGTCATAACAGTGCAACGACACTTCAGGACGAAGTTCAACAAAGATCCACCAACTGCTAACTCCATTCGGCGATGGTATGCGCAGTTTAAAGCTTCTGGATGCCTCTGTAAGGCGAAATCAACGGGTCGGCCTGCAGTGAGCGAAGAAACGGTTGAACGCGTGCGGGCATGTTTCACGCGTAGCCCGCGGAAGTCGACGAATAAAGCAAGCAGGGAGCTAAACGTACCACAGCTGACGGTTTGGAAAATCTTACGGAAAAGGCTAAAGCAGAAGCCTTACCGTTTACAGTTGCTACAAGCCCTGACACCGGATGACAAAATCAAACGCTTTGAATTTTTGGCGCGGTTGCAACAGCTCATGAAAGAGGATGCGTTCAGTGCGAAACTTGTTTTCAGTGAAGAAGCAACATTTTTCCTTAATGGTGAAGTGAATAGACACAATGTGCGAATCTGGGCGGTAGAGAATCCTCACGCATTCGTGCAGCAAATTCGCAATTCACCAAAGTTTACGTGTTTTGTGCAATCTCTCGGTTTAAAGTTTACGGCCCCTTTTTCTTCTGCGAAAAAAACGTTACAGGACACGTGTATCTGGACATGCTGGAAAATTCGCTCATGCCACAACTGGAGACCGACAGCGCCGACTTCATCTTTGAACAGGATGGTGCTCCACCGCACTTCCATCACGATGTTCGGCATTTCTTAAACAGGAGATTGGAAAACCGATGGATCGGTCGTGGTGGAGATCATGATCAGCAATTCATGTCATGGCCTCCACGCTCTCCCGACTTAACCCCATGCGATTTATTTCTGTGGGGTTATGTGAAAGATTCAGTGTTTAAACCTCCTCTACCAAGAAACGTGCCAGAACTGCGAGCTCGCATCAACGATTCTTTCGAACTCATTGATGGGGACATGCTGCGCCGAGTGTGGGAGGAACTTGATTATCGGCTTGATGTCTGCCGAATCACTAAAGGGGCACATATCGAACATTTGGGAATGCCTAAAAAAACCTTTTGAGTTTTTGTGTGTGTGTGCAAAGCATTGTGAAAATATCTCAAATCATAAAGTTATTGTTGAGCTGTGAAATCGCTTCAATCATTTGTAATAACCCTGTAGTGATTATGCTATGGCATTTGACATAAACATTTGGTGCGTTTGTGTGTGTGTGTGTGTGTGTGTATGTGTGTGTGTGTGTCTGTGTGTGTGTACTGAATAGCATCAATTTACAATAATCAGATGTAGTTTGGGTTCTAATGTACGTAATACGCCTAGTGGTTACTTTGCCTCGTTTCGTAACCTAAATGACACCTTGTTCAGAAACTGAACCTCAATTTCTGTTTGTCTTATTTATTATTCTGATCAAATATTTCACACAGGTAGTATCGTGATTAACATTTAGGCTATTTTAGAAGTAGTGACTGATGTAATACCTTTTCGCAAATTTTTTTATGACAGGCCTGTTGTCCCTTGGGCAGATGATTACCGAGGGAAACGGCGTGGCGGAGCCGGGCTCGGCAGGCTGCACCACGAAGTTGATGGGGTTGTAGCGGAACGCGTACCACGCCTCCTGCACCAGCAGCACGGCGCACACCCACGATACGGCCACGCACACCAGCCAGAAGGCCCTGACAAGCAGCAGACGATGTCAGTCAGCACCGTGAGAGCAGCGACGTGCTTGCAGACTTAATGCCAGTCGTGTCTGGACAGAGTAAAACTAGCTTTTGCTCACTTTGGAAATAAAGGATTATTCTACTTTAATAATTAGTGACAGTCAGCCATTTTGCAGGCACAAAATACAGGATGATCGATAAGTAGCTTAGAGATTTCAGAAGACGGCTGTACGAAGACTGCAGGGCATACGGAATACAATTTAAATTAAACATTTAAAAGAATCCTGACACAAAAACCCTCTAAAAACTAAAAAAAAAAAAAAACAAACGGTGGTTTTCCCCTTTGATCTCCTAATGTAAGCAGTAACATTTTGATCCATGCGTCGTCATTTTGGGAGACCGCTACGTAAATAAAAAGAAAAAATAAATAAAAGAAGTAAACAGCAGCTATTCATTCTAGAACAGCATAACTTTCATTATTGCTAGGTATAAGCCCCTTCTGTTTGGGAAAGTCTCCTCCAGGACTGCGCGTCCTGCATCCACACCTCAGAGTAGCTAGTGAATTTACAGTTACTTATTATATAAAACATGAAAACGAATCCGTCCTTAGCGGGCCGGTGTGGCCGTGCGGTTCTAGGCGCTTCAGTCTGGAACCGCGTGACCGATACGGTCGGAGGTTCGAATCCTGCGTCGGGCATGGATGTGTGTGATGTCCTTAGGTTAGTTAGGTTTTAAGTAGTTCTAAGTTCTAGGGGACTGATGACCGCAGATGTTAAGTCTCATAGTGCTCAGAGCCATTTGAATCCGTCCTTAATTAGCCCAACATTGTTAAGGAACAGAGTTAACTACACTCCTGGAAATGGAAAAAAGAACACATTGACACCGGTGTGTCAGACCCACCATACTTGCTCTGGACACTGCGAGAGGGCTGTAAAAGCAATGATCACACGCACGGCACAGCGGACACACCAGGAACCGCGGTGTTGGCCGTCGAATGGCGCTAGCTGCGCAGCATTTGTGCACCGCCGCCGTCAGTGTCAGCCAGTTTGCCGTGGCATACGGAGCTCCATCGCAGTCTTTAACACTGGTAGCATGCCGCGACAGCGTGGACGTGAACCGTATGTGCAGTTGTCGCCAGTGGTCGGCGGAAGGTGCACGTGCCCGTCGACCTGGGACCAGACCGCAGCGACGCACGGATGCACGCCAAGACCGTAGGATCCTACGCAGTGCCGTAGGGGACCGCACCGCCACTTCCCAGCAAATTAGGGACACTGTTGCTCCTGGGGTATCGGCGAGGACCATTCGCAACCGTCTTCATGATGCTGGGCTACGGTCCCGCACACCGTTAGGCCGTCTTCCGCTCACGCCCCAACATCGTGCAGCCCGCCTCCAGTGGTGTCGCGACAGGCGTGAATGGAGGGACGAATGGAGACATGTAGTCTTCAGCGATGAGAGTCGCTTCTGCCTTGGTGCCAATGATGGTCGTATGCGTGTTTGGCGCCGTGCACGTGAGCGCCACAATCAGGACTGCATACGACCGAGGCACACAGGGCCAACACCCGGCATCATGGTGTGGGTAGCGATCTCCTACACTGGCCGTACACCACTGGTGATCGTCGAGGGGACACTGAATAGTGCACGGTACATCCAAACCGTCGTCGAACCCATCGTTCTACCATTCCTAGACCGGCAAGGGAACTTGCTGTTCCAACAGGACAATGCACGTCCGCATGTATCCCGTGCCACCCAACGTGCTCTAGAAGGTGTAAGTCAACTATCCTGGCCAGAAAGATCTCCGGATCTGTCCCCCATTGAGCATGTTTGGGACTGGATGAAGCGTCGTCTCACGCGGTCTGCACGTCCAGCACGAACGCTGGTCCAACTGAGGCGCCAGGTGGAAATGGCATGGCAAGCCGTTCCACAGGACTACATCCAGCATCTCTACGATCGTCTCCATGGGAGAATAGCAGCCTGCATTGCTGCGAAAGGTGGATATACACTGTACTAGTGCCGAGATTGTGCATGCTCTGTTGCCTGTGTCTATGTGCCTGTGGTTCTGTCAGTGTGATCATGTGATGTATCTGACCCCAGGAATGTGTCAATAAAGTTTCCCCTTCCTGGGACAATGAATTCACGGTGTTCTTATTTCAATTTCCAGGAGTGTATTTATTTTGCATCATATTTTTACATATTCACGTACAAACTTAGTTTCACGCATTAATATAACTTACGAGGCGATGTGCTACAGCGGTTTGACGATAGCGCACTAACTCACATCTCATTATACCGCGAGTCGCGCGGAGCGTGGAATGCGGCCAGGCGTGACCAAATGCGGCGACCCGAACGTGCTGTCCCGTGAGGGCAGCCGTCGTTGACGGCTGTGTCTATATTGAAACTTTTTCGAAGCACATGAACACAACACTCTAGCCCCGCATTCACACAAATACTTTCAGGGACGAAACACGAATTTAAGATGCGAGTACGTTTTTCTTCTTTAATTCAAAAAATATTCAAATGTGTGTGAAATCATATGGGACTTAACTGCTAAGGTCTCAGTCCCGAAGCTTACACACTACTTAACCTAAAGTATCCTAAGGACAAACACACACACCCATGCCCGAGGGAGGACTCGAACCTCCACCGGGACCAGCCGCACAGTCCATGACTGCAGCGCGGTAGGCCGCTCGGCTAATCCCGCGCGGCTTTTAATTCACACATATATTATTTGACTACGTTTTGTATATATTTAGCTAATTTAGGTAACATAAGCAATGAGCAATGGCTATAATTATAAATCAAGTCCGAATAAAATGGGCTGCAATTGCACTCTCTTACAATAGGCTCCCTAAACTCTTACGGCAGAATCATTTGATTTAGTACTGAACTACAGACATCAAAAACAGCTACAAAAAAATCGCCATCTTTCTGCTTTTTAGGTGCCGACACTGGTACTTCAGAAGACAAACATCATCATCGTTGGTCAACCGCATAGGATAAACATATGTCCTTGCGGATTTTATTTATATTATTTTGTGCTCTATAATCCAGTAATGTAGTATCATCGCCACAGATACTACTACAACGCCACGCCAACACAAGGTTGGCAGCCCGTCGTGTGCCGAGCACAGCGCACTCTAGCGGGCTGTGCAGCTCGACGGAACTGGAGTGTGCCTCGTTCACTTCTTAACTAGATTTCAACCTAGACAGACACGCTTTCATAATCGGCCCTCAGCTAGTTCTGCAATGTTTGCATTGATTTTCTGAGGAGGGCCCATCAGGCTCAGTCCCTGAGAATATGTTGTATTAGTTCATGGTATTCCATGTTACGAGATTGTCAGTTCATAGCCGCAGCTGCAGTCCTACAAACTACTGAAGATAAGTAATTTCATTGTACTATGTGTTTCTTGAATAATAATCTTTCTCTGTAACAGTGTGCCGTACCGCATATTATTGCAACCTGGACTCCTTCAGCTCCTATCAACTCGACCTCCTACTTATTTGCATTTAGCAACGAGCTGAAAACACCCACGCGTTTTGTGCCTCTAAAAAGTGAGACACAATAAGTACTATATAACCTAATGTAGCTCTTACGTATTACGTGGCATATATCAAGAGAACGCGCTGGCAAACATTTCAGCCAGGTGCCTGGATACTTTTGATCACATAGTATAGCTAAGAACCACCCCGAATAAAAAAAAAAGCATTACGATCTAATCTTTCGTTTGCGAGCGAAGATCCGCGTATGGTCTGAGCGTTAAAAATGGCACGTCTTAGTGAATGGATTATGAAGTTTCGATTAGTAGTAGCACCGTGGCGTAGTTACAGAGCGTACCACTATGTTAAATTTCCTACAAAAAAAGGTCCTATTCATATTCTTCTTTAGAAGTAATGGTTTGTGCGAAGACCGCGAGAATGTTGAATAACTCGCTCGACGCGTATGCGCAGTAGCTTACGTAGATTTTGTAGGCCAGTTTGAGGTAGCATATTGAGGTAGCAAGTTGAGACGAACAGTTTCATACGAGACACTTGAAGTCTATCAAATCGGGAAACTACCTCAAATAGGCCTACAAAAACTACGTAAGCTACAGCGCATGGGCATCGAACGAGATTTTCAACATTCTCGCGCTCTCTTCGCAAAAACAATTACTTATAAAGAAAAAATAGAGACGCCATATTTTATACAAAATTTAATATAGTTTAATTTTGTACTGCATCACGTTTTCGCTAAAGGATGTGGTGTGGTGTCACCGCCAGACACCACACTTGCTAGGTGGTAGCCTTTAAATCGGCCGCGGTCCGGTAGTATACGTCGGACCCGCGTGTCGCCACTATCAGTGATTGCAGACCAAGCGCCGCCACACGGCAGGTCTAGAGAGACTCCTTAGCACTCGCCCCAGTTGTACAGCCGACTTTGCTAGCGATGGTTCACTGCCTACTTACGTTCTCATTTGCAGAGACGATAGTTTAGCATAGCCTTCAGCTACGTCATTTTCTACGACCTAGCAAGGCGCCATTATCAGTTACTATTGATATTGTGAATCATGTACCGTCAAGACCGACGTTCTTCATTAATGGATTAAAGTTAAGTATTCCATCAGCTACGACCGTTTTTCTAAATTCTAATTTCCTTGTAATGTTCCAGACCTCACGCCAGCCTGCGTGAGCTAAATCGCGTGCATTTCGGCCTCCTTTAGTAAAACGGTGTTGGCTCTCTTGCCAACCACATGTGGTTTTCGAGTTATTCAAGAGAAACCTACAAAACTGATATTAAATGTGTTCTATCTTGGAAACCATTCGGAATAGGGCACACGTCCATACGAAGTTTTTTGTTCAGATTCACCCCTAAAAGCATGTACCTTTCCTCCTGACTCACCCTATATATACCTAATACACCTGATGTCAAGAAACTCACCTTCAGTGAATTAATTTCGAATTACTTTGTTAGAGTGTGGCCGCGCGGGATTAGCAGAGCGGTCTGGGGAGCTGCAGTCATGGACTGGGCCGCCAGGAGTGGCCGTGCGGTTCTAGGCGCTACAGTCTGGAACCGAGCAACCGCTACGGTCGCAGTTTCGCATCCTGCCTCGGGCATGGATATGTGTGATGTCCTTAGGTAAGTTAGGTTCAATTAGTTCTAAGTTCTAGGCGACTGATGACCTCAGAAGTTAAGTCGCATAGTGCTCAGAGCCATTTGAACCATTTCAGTCATGGACTGTGCGGCTGGTCCCGGCGGAAGTTCGAATCCTCCCTCGGGCATGGGTGTGTCTGTTTGTCCTTAGGATAATTTCGGCTAAGTAGTGTGTAAGCTTAGGGACTGATGACCTTAGCAGCTAAGTCCCATAAGATTTCACACACATTTTTGTTAGAGTGTGGATCGTCAATAGTGTCTGTTCTTTCAGAAAGGCATGTAAGAAATGATTACTGTATTGTATTCACTTCTAAATCCAACTACGTCCATTGGTATGCATCTGCAAATAACCTTACGGTGTTTGGAGAAGCATACATCGCATCCTACAAATTTTTCCGCTTTCCCCATTCATTTGGAAAAACGAGTGTTCGTTAACCTTCATTTTAGCCCAATTTCTCCGATTTTCTCGTTATAGTCATTTCGTGACATGCATGTCAGAGGAAGTGACAAGTGCCGAACTCTCACAGAAACGTTCTCTGTCTGTGTGTCAACAGTAAACAGCGATGCATAACGCCTCTCTTTCAGCGTCTGTAAGTGGATTTTATTGGGCACCTCTGTAACGGCAATGTGCCATAGCGATGATCAGTATCTGGAGCAATACTCAAGAATCGGTCTATCAAGTATTTCGTATGCCACTTATTTTGTGGATGAATTCCATTTTCTTACAAAAGCTCTCAGCCTAGCATCTGATTTTCCTGTAATGTGTGTGGTTATTTCACTTTATACTGCTCCGGAAGGTTATCTACTGTTGTTCCTGTTCCAGTGGTTCGTCATGAATGATGTATATTCGAACAGTGGGTGGTTTCCTCGTCTATTTTATGCAATACGTTGCATTTATTTACTTTCAGGATCAGCTGCCAGTCCCAGCGTTAGTCATCAATCCTCTGCAGATCCTCAATGGTTGGTTCAAATGGCTCTGAGCATTATGGGACTCAACTGCTGAGGTCATAAGTCCCCTAGAACTTAGAACTTCTTAAACCTAACTAACCTAAGGACAACACACACATCCATGCCCGAGGCAGGACTCGAACCTGCGACCGTAGGGGTCGCGCGGTTCCAGACTGAATGCAGATCCTCCTGCAATTCCTTACAGCCTTCTGGTATTGCTATTTTTGTATAGAAATTTGCAACAACTTATCGAACTTCCAATCCTAGATCACTGATTTCTACAAATATAGTGTCACTTTTAACAAATTTTGGACAATACACTGATGTGACAAAAGTCATGGAATAGCGATGTGTGCGTATACAGACGCGGTAGTATCGCGAACTCAAGATAAAAAAGGGAGTAGCACTGGCGAAGCTGTCATTTGTACTCATGTGAGTCATGTGAAATGGTTTCCGACGTGATCGTGGCCGCACGACGCAATTTACAGACCTTGTAGACGGGATAGTAGTTGGAGCTACATTTCGACATTTCGGAAAACGTTATGGAAGTTAGTATTCCGAAATCCACAGTGTTAAAAGTGTTCCGAGAGTACCAGATTTCAGGCATTACCTCTCACCACGGACAACGCAGTGGCCGACGGCGTTCACTTACCGACCGAGAGCTGTAATGGGCTATGGCAGCCTTTGCTAACAGCACGACATAGCCTGCAGCGCCTCTCCTCGGATCGTGACCACATCGGTTGGACCAGAGATGGCTGGAAGACCGTGGTCTGGTCAGATGAGTCTCGATTACAGCTGGTAAGACCTGATAGTAGGGTTCTGGTGTGGCGCAGCCCTCACGAAGCCATGGACCCAAGTTGTGAACAAGACACTGTACAAGCTGGTGGTGGCTCCATAATGGTATGGCCTGTATGTACATGGAATGGACTGGGTCCTCTGGTCCAACTGAGCCGATGTGTGACGGGAGATGGTTATGTTCGGTTATTTGGAGAACATTTACAGCCATCCATGGACTTCATGTTCCGAAACAACGACGGAATTTTTATGGATGACAATGTGCCATGAAACTGGGCCACAGTTCTTCACGATGGGTTTGGAAAACACTCTGGATAGTTTCAGCGTTTCAGCGAATGATTTGGCCACCCAGATCGCCCGACATGACTCCCATCCAACATTTATGGGACATAATCGAGAGGTCACTTCGTGCACAAAGTCCTGCACCGGCAACACTTCGCAATTATGGTCGTCTATAGAGGCAGCAAGGCGCAATGTTTCTGCAGGGGACTTCCAGAGACTTTTTTAGCCCATGACAAGTAGAGGTGCTGCTCTTCACCGGCAAAAGGAAGTCCGACACGATATCAGGAGGTATTCCAAGCCTTTTTATCAATTTACTATTTATGTTGTACGGAAGAGGTTGATAGGTCTATATATTTCTTTATGTCTCATTTATTGTGAAGTAGAACCCCGTGAAAAACAAGTGATCGTAGGATATTGAAACCATGTGAGCATTTGCAAGGAAATTGGGAAGAGAAATAAAGAATAAACCTTTGAAACGAATACATTTTAGTTTTCATATGAGAGGGTAAAATTTTGTTAACTGCGTGTCACTTCTACGTTCCAGGTTAACAACGTTGCTCTGTGGGGACCGTTTGCATCCACGACAGCCTAGAAGTTTGTACGGATACTACTTTACAATTGTTTGCAGCACTTTTCGAATGATGGACCATGGAATGGTGAGCGTTCGCGACACAGCTCGCGTACTGCTAGAATATCGCCCTTTGTATCCACCACTCTCAGCCATGACCATCTGGTTGTCGGCCTCACCCAGGAGCAGTTCTCAAAACGCCAGTTAATTCAGACTTCCGAATCACATTCTCCAACCACGGGTGCGCAAAGAGGACCTTTCCGTATCCCTTTATTACGTCGACCCTTGCGGAGAACAGCAGTGTTATTGTCGTTCTTACGGTGGGCCGCGCGTTTAGAGGCGCCATGTCACTGACTGCGCGGCCCCTACCGCCGGAGGTTCGAGTCCTCCATCGGCCATGGGTGTGTGTGTGTGTGTGTGTGTGTGTGTGTGTTGTTCTTAGCATACGTTAGATTAAGTAGTGTGTAAGTCTAGGGACCCATGACCTAAGCAGTTTGGTCCCTTACAAATTCACACAATCATTTTTGTTATGGTGAAACAGCTATACGAGTAAAGCCGTGTTCTCGTTGCCCAGACCTAGTTGACTGTCTACAAGTCTAAATGAACACTGACGCTTGCGTCTCAACCCTGCGTCGCCTTGCCACTACCAGCGTCTAACGGCGAGTCACGACACTAATACCACTGACTACGCAAACTTTGTAGTGCACAGTCTGAGCATCATTCCTATGAAGTTGAGCACTCGTATGGCAGATCGTTTTCAGAGTACACAGACTCAAGTACCGAAAATTTAATTGCAACCACCCTGTATTGCTACTGTGCCTTCCTTCATAGCACTGTTTTCCACGGTTGTTTCCCTCACCAAACTTTCATTGTATCTCTCTACATCCTCCTAAAACATTTCCTAACAGTTTTGTTCACTTCAACATAAACTGTTGAGGAAACTGTCTGAAAGATTCTCAGGCCACTCGCAGTGTTAGTTCAGGGTAAAACCCCTAGCTTTCGACGATTACCTCCATCGCCTTCGTCAGGACCAACTGAAAATCAGTAACTAACGCGATAAGAAGTCCGAGAATGTTTTACGCAACAGTGCCGTCGCGAAAGACTTCATCGACAGGCATAGAGTTAGTTACGGATGCAAATCAATCAGCGATCGGCAAGGAGAAGTACTTGAATTCGCTTCAGGGAAATTGTTGACCTATAAATCAGGATCATCGGAAAGGGATCGAAGGACTTTTCCTACGGTGCATGCTTTCAGTGTGCTAATCACTGCTGTCGTTAGGATTGTAAAGATCCTGCTGTGTGGGATCCACTTGTTAGAAAATGTTGCTGGTAATATTTTTTAACAATTAATTTTACGAATCAATGTAATAAATAACTTACCTCTCGACAATATGACGATCTTCTTCTACAAAATATCGTAACCCATGAATAGTAGTATTTAGACAGTAATTTTTCAACATTTTCAGGAACTTCCATGGAATGGCAGTCCATCCATTAGTTTTCACATTCCCACGAAGAACTCCTCCCTGCAATTATAGGAACAATTTAAAGATTATTATCTGCAATTGTGTTAAAGGAAATTCATGTAAACTTTAATGGTACGGTTTAGAAGAGTAATAAAGTATAACTCTTGACATCCGAAAACATTTTCTTTACCAGGATCTCCTGCGTCATTTTACAGACAGCTGTGACATCAGTAAAAAAAAAGAAAAAAGTAATTTTTAACTAACTGCCCAAATTTCCGATGTGCTGTGTGTTAAGGGTTCTGCTCTCGATGCAGGTTTGGCTGTGCGGTTACGCCCCCTGTACCTGTAGTTACATGACACATTAGCATGGTATTTTTATGTCTAAGTCTACATCTTGTGGCGGTACATTTATTTAATGGCATATGAGAAAGCTACCATTATGGAGCAGGATTTATTACATTATTCAACTCATTGATATGAAATGCAGTTATTAATTATATTGAATGGACTTGTGTGGCATTTTAAATCAGGGAGAAACAGACGGAATAGTTGTTCCAGCTGCAGAAATGTTTCTTTTCCATAGATCTGATTTACTTTGGACCACAGCTAAATTTGTTGTAGTTATCTGTTTCGAAATTACTCATTCCTTTCCCTGTAGAGTCTGGGTCAAACCAACTGATATTGTCTATTACGAAAAAAAATGAAGGTGTTGTCTGTATTAATAATAATCATGGGGGACTTACGTGGATTTTAGTTATTAATTTCAGTTGAATGGAGCACTGGAAGAAATGCTTTACTGCATGTCACTACCAGATAGAGGCCATCCTCCACAGTAAGGGTCACAGAAGCTCGTCCAATCGATGGCACTAGATTTGTAGGTAGCTAGTTCGATTCCTGGCGGCGGAGTAAATGTTCACAGCCAGTAATTAACTAGGGAGAGGGGCAGGAGTAAAGTTCCTAGTCATAAGAATTTGGGTCGAAGTAGTGGATTAAGTTTTAAACCTCATCACGGCATGACGGCACGTGTTACTGATCATGGAGATCCATCAGTATGATGAAGGCCTTAAGCTCAACGGCTCTCTTTGCGGCAATTCAAGAGGGGTGGGCTATGTGCCAGGATCGCGCTTCAGAATCTGAAAGAGGCTACTTCGGTTCAGCAGTCCATATTGTCAATCGTTTTTTGAGGCGATATTAAGCAAGGACGGCGGACGCATCCCATCGCTATCGAGGGTAGCTCTATGTTATCGGACAAGATTCTCCGATTCTCCACCCTACTCACCAGCTCTAAATTCAACGTTCTGGCTACAGCATTCTATATTCAAGAAGGTCCTGCATGGGCGTGCCCCGCCACCCAGTGAACGATTTCCCTCAGGAGGCAGGCTCAAGGGCATGGAATGGCCTGCGGTACCAGCTAAGATTAATCCAAATGAGCACGCTTCGTAACACTGAAATTAGCAGAACGTCGTCGCTGGAGCATTCGCCACAAGCTTAGTCTCAGGATGGTCGCCGTGGAGGAGTGGGACACGCTTGAGTTGTGACGTCTCAACCACCTTGTGGACAGGAAGCAGAGGATGATAGAATAATGTTAAAATGAAGTTTCCACCGTTATGCAGGGATGTTCAAAATGGTTCAGATTGCTCGAAGCACTATGGGGCGTAACGGCTGGGGTCATCAGTAACCTAGAATTAGAACTACTTAAACCTAACTTAACCTAAGGACATTACACACATCCATGCCCGCGGCAGGATTCGAACCTGCGACCGTAGCAGCAGCGCGGTTGCGGACTGAAGCGCCTAGAACCGCTCGGCCACAGCGACCAGCAAAGATGTTCACTTTCAAACAGACTGCCTTTATTTTTGGTTAGTGTTTATGAAACGTCCCCTTTGAACAATTGTACATGACTGTGCTTAAACTGACATACAACATTTTTAGCGCAACGCAATCTGACTTTCAAAAATCCCTGCAAAAGAATGGCCCTGAGTAACATTAAACTATACCTTTCAGAAATCACTTACCTCACAAAAATCTTCATTACTCGAACTACTGCAATACAGCGAGCGCCACTACTGCCAGCTAAATAAAAGATTCAAACTACGGAAGGCACTAACTACTGATAGGGATAGTTAGCAAATGAAAGATATTAATAGAGAACAAACAATGTATTTACCTTAATAGTCATAATATATATAGCAGTTCATGACAAATTACAAAATTCCGCCATCTCTCTCCCCACATCCACCACTGCTGGCGGCTCACCTCCAACTGCGCAACGCTACGCGCTGTTCACATCCAGCTGCCGCTGCCCAACACTACAATGGCAGACAACAATGCAAACTAGCCACAGACTGCACACAGCACAGCCATTGATTTTCATACAGAGGTGGCGTTACCCATAAGAAAACTTAAACAGCCTACTTACATTTATATTATTTCTTTTTTAACATTTATAATGCCTTTTTTTAATGTTTGCTCACGTAGAATCTTAACCTACATAGATTAGCAGATGTGCAAGTGAAATGATAATTAAATCGACACCCTAGCTGCAAACATGCGTTGATATACATCATTGCGGACATGTTGAAAATGTGTGCCCATACCGGGAGTCGAACCTGCGATCTCCTGCTTACATGGCAGACGCTCTATCCATCTGAGCCACCAAGAGCACATAGGATAGTGCGTCTGCAGGGACTTATTCCTTGCACCCTCCCCGTGAGACCCACATTCCCAACATGTCCGCACCACTACATTCGTAGTGCGCCTAATAGATGTTTGCCCATCACAATTATTACTCGTGGCTGGTTAATCTACCAAGTCCCGTACGAGTTGGGACATACCATGTGCATTCGCACTAGAAGGTCAAACATCTATTAGGTGCACTACGAATGTAGTGGTGTGGATATGTTGGGAATGTGGGTCTCACGGGGAGCGTGCGAGGGATAAGTCCCTGCAAGCGCAGTACCCTCTGTGCTCCCGGTGGCTCAGGCAGTCTGCCTTCGGCAGTGACACAGTGCGGACTGTGTTGCCTGCCGGCCGCGCTGTGGTGCACGCGCCTGTTTGTTTACGCCGGAGCAGCTTCGCGTGTGCGGTGTTGTGAGTCTAGAACGAGATGGCACACTCGTACAGAAAAACGACTTTGAAGTTCAGTTTTGCGAGCGACTATACACGACCAAAGGCACACGAGATTGAACGCTTCTTAAGAGAAGAGGTAAAAATCGATCCACAGGAAATTGTGGGAATCAGTTTATCGATCGCTTCAAGCGTCGTCTATGTCAAGCTTGTTGACGAGGCTGCTTGCGAAAGACTTCTACAACGATCACCCAACGGGTATCGTTTCTGTCATGCCGACGGGAATGTTGGTGCGGTTACAGTCGATCACGCGCGAATGGGGATCCGCACTATACGAGTCTTCAAACTTCCGTTTGAGGTCCCGTCTGAACTTGTTAACGACGCCTTTCGACCATACGGTACAGTTCTATCCCTTGTGGCCGAAAAATGGACGAGTTTTACTACGTACACCGTTTTAAATGGGGTGAGACAAATACGGATAGAACTGCGAAAGCACGTCCCCTCTTATTTGTACATAGGACGTTGTCGAGCGATTATAATCTATGATGGGCAACCTCGCACTTGCTCGAGGTGCGGGAAAGAAGGCCACGTCCGCTCGGAATGCATCCAGCGACGTTTAGTGCAAACACCACGGGATGACGTTCAGGCGCCACAACAGATGACTTTCTTACCGTTGACCTTTGTGGAAGCCCTGAGAGGAGACGTGAGGGAGATTTCCGATGGGCACCAGCAGCTGACACCTATAGAGAACATGGACACCAACGGACTGGAACTCCGACCACCGGTTCCACCACAGCACACACAGGCCACCACACAAGAGATGCAGCTGACGGCCGCTCCAGGCTCATCCGTGGTGGCTGTCAGTGCTTCCACGGAGAGCGTGATAGGCCAGGACCAAGACGGAGGATACGCAACCCAAACAGCCGATGTGGAAGCAAGGCAACGGAAACAGCGTTCGCCGAAGAGAAGAAAGAAGCGTCGACTGACTTCTGCTGACGATAGCCATAGTCCCGAGGGGACAGTGGACGACAACGACAGTATCGACCTGAGACCACTGGATTCAACAGATACCGAGATGACGATGCAGGAATTACACAGCGACGATAACTTGAACTCTCCTTCTGGTGACCGGAAGGCAGAAGTGGAGATGACAACTGTCCAACATCAGAGCGGTGACAACGTTGCCTCCCATCCTTCGACCAGTTCCGGAAATATGCTGGGGGACTGGGTGCAAGAAATGGACCAACAGGAACAGAATGAAAATACGAACGCGACGATTGAGTATAGCCCTGGCTAGAGGCCGGGAGGGATCGGGAAATGTTGAACAACTTAGTGTGGTGAGGAGCGCCGGGGGTGCAGATAGACGCTTAATGACACCGCCCTACAACTGATGAACACACGCCAGGCGTACCGCATTGCAACGATAAACATTAACGGCATTCGGACACCGCTTAAAATTCAAATGCTGAAAGATATGTTATGCGCTGCGGACGTGGATATTGTACTCCTACAAGAAGTGCGTTTCACATCGCCGCCAGAGTTCTGCGGCTACGAGGCACATTATTCAGTGCACGATGAAAGTGGATGCGGTGTGGCGATTCTCACCAGGGAAGGAATAGGACTGGAGGACGTCATGTCACTCCCTTCGGCACGTGGCATAGCGATCACTGTCGACGGCGTTCGTTTCATCAATTTATACGCGCCATCTGGCTCCACAAAACGAAGAGAAAGGGCGACCTTTTACACCGAAGAGATACCACCGTTGTTCGCTGGACGCTATGATAACTATATAGTGGGCGGCGACTTTAATTGTGTCGTCGACAAAAAGGACCAAGTACCTCATTATGTGCCATTCATGGAACTGCGTGCGTTGATTAGCGAAATGGCGCTCCTGGATACCTGGGAACTGCAGCATGGCGACAGACCGGGTTATATATTTGTAACGGGACACTCGGCGAGCAGACTTGATAGAGTGTATGTGACACGAGCTCTACGGACGGCGGTACTGGATGCCGAAACCTGGCCATCGGCTTTTACGGATCATATGGCGTACGTCTGTACCATTTCACTAACGCGCCAGAAGATATGGCGGAGTAAGGGCCACTGGAAAATGAATAGTGCACTTTTACGTGACGCTGCATGTCGCCGGTCGATAGAGGCGGTCTGGGAGACCTGCGTTCGCCGCCAACGAGCATACACCTCGATTCTCCAGTGGTGGATCAAATGCGCAAAACCAACGTTACGGAGAACGTTGATACGATACGGGCAGGACAAATCGAAGTGGAACCACACGGCGACTGATTTTTATTTTACAGCCCTGAGGGAGCTGATGACCCAACAACCATCGCCGGAAAGGCACACAGCCATGCGCAGGATAAAAGCCAAGTTATTACAGCTGACGAGACTAAGAATGGAAGGTATAATGGTCCTGGCGAGATTGGCGGACACAATTGCTGCCGAAACCCCCTCCATGCACCACGTAGTACGTGAATGCCAACGACGACGCAGGACATTGATCAGGGAACTAATCTCTGAAACTGGCCAGCAAGTTGTAAACCAGCGTGATATTGCGCATGTGTTTACTGACTGTTTCCGCCAGTTATATGGACCTGTACAAGTGAACCACGATACATTACATGATGTCATCTCGGAAATGCCAGATAGAGGACCACCACTGGATGCAGAGACTTTCATCACAGCGATAACAGAGGACGAGCTGACAGATGCCATTGCCAGGGGGGCTCCGAACAAGTCCCCAGGACAGGACGGCTTCCCAATTGAATTTTACCGCGCCTTTGCATACCTCATGGGACGGACCTGGATTCAGATGTACAACGAACTCCTGTTACCGCAGATGGAGATACCTGCCGAATTTACGGAGGGTATCATCATCCCAATACCCAAACCATGCGGTGGCAGAAGGCCAGGAGATTATAGACCACTCACTCTCTTGAACTGCGACTATAAGATTTTCGCGCACATCCTTGGGGATCGCCTGCGGTCTTCAATTTCTGATAGACTCCTCATAGATCAAACTTGCTTCGGCGGTAAGAGTAACGTACATACGGCGCTCGGTGACTACCGAGATATCATCGCATTAGCAGCGGCATGCCAAGTGCGTGGGGCACTCGTCGCTATTGACTTCGATCATGCCTTCGACAGAGTGGATCATACCTTTTTGAATGCGGTGATGGGCAGATTGGGAATCCCACAGGCCTTCATTCTAGTGATCATGTGACTGTTACACGGCGTGCGATCAAAGGTCTCGGTGAATGGGCGGGGCACTGACTACATTGTTATTTCAAGCTCAGTTCGTCAAGGTTGCCCCATTTCGATATCTTTGTTTGCAATGGCTTTGGCACCCTGCCTATATGGTCTCCGAAGACGGTTGGAGGGAGTGCCGTTGCCACAACTGACCTTTCATTGCCGCGCTTATGCTGACGATGTGATGCTGGTGGTAAGGACAGGCGAAGAAGTACGTACGGCGTTGGCATGGATACAGCGATACGGGATGGCGGCAGGAAGCGTGCTTAATCTACAGAAATCACGCTGCATGAATGTCGGTCGAGGATTACAACCGGGAGAGGAAGGCCCGCTCATGTTAGTTAAGACCATAAAATGTCTAGGTATTGCGTTCCACACGGATGTGCAGCGGACAGCAGCGGATAGCTACCGACGCGTATTGAAGCTGATGCGGACAACGGTGCTGTTACAGAAATTAAGAGGGTTGGATATGATTCAGAGGGTTACCTATGTTAACGTATACCTAGCACCGAGACTCACTTACGTAGCGCATGTCCTGCCTTTAACGCGCACAATGGCATCACGGATACAAGCAACTTTCGGAACCTACGTGAGTGTGGGACACCTGTTTAAGATCCAATACACAACGCTTACGCTACCACCTGGAGAGGGTGGACTTGGTCTAGTGAACGTGTATGAAAAGGCACGGGCGTTATTCGCCAGTACGATTTTCCGACAGTGGCGCGGTCAATTTCGCAATATCTCGGGTGCGTTGGCCAATATACTTGCGCCCACTTCAATGCTGCCCCCCGTCAATGTGGGCCATATTTCACCGAAGCTGTCACATTTCAAGTCTTTTTTTTTGGAGCTTAGCTATGTCAGAGATTCCTTCCCATCAACACTACTACCGACGACGCTAGATCCAACTCTTACTGCGCCGGTGCCCCAGGAATACCCTGGAAAAGAAGTACCCAGACAAGAACTGGCGACAGATGTGGCGCGTTATACGGAACGTTTACCTCCCAACGTCGGTACGCTCAACGTGGTATGTGGTGGTAAATAGGAAGTTCGCAACGAATCAACGGCGGCACGCGATTTATTTGGCAGACACTCCACTATGTTTAGGCTGCGCAACAGTGGACACTGATGAACATCGTTTAGCATGTAATGGGACGGCTACAGTGTGGCACTTGGCACAACAGATATTGGCGTTCCTGTTACGCTCCGCCCCTCACACAATTTCATCAGACACACCTTTTTTCCCCCAAGAATCTTATTTTCCGGTCCAAAAAACCAATGCAGTGACATGGGTACGGGGAATGGTGGTGGGCTACGTGTATAACGAATCGGAAAAGGACATAATTGATTTTTCGCATTTTCTCCTGGATGGACACACGAAGCTGCAACAGCATAAGAAATATGGGCAAGACATCGCTAATTACTTGCGACTTAAATTTACCGACCTGCCAGCCAGATGGGGTGTGACGGGTGAGAGATGAGATAGACGAAGAAGCCGAGATAGACATCGATCACACTTACGGACCCTTAGTTAATTTCGAGAAGACGACCCAGTCTTACACCAACGTCTGGAGAACAAGTCGATAGATGGCTCTCTTGCGCTATCGAACGTCGGGTCGTGAGCAGGTGTCGCCCCCGACAGGAATTTCATTTCATTGCTACAGGAGCATGTTTCTTTTGTATTTGTACTATCCGCAATGCCTTCATGTCTTTCATTAGGGCATTTTCAGTTTTATTCATTTCCTTAATTAATTAATTTTCTAATCAGCCACTATTTGTCAACATATGGAAAAAAAGGTGGATAGAGCGTCTGCCATGTAAGCAGGAGATCCCGGGTTCGAGTCCCAGTCAGAGCACACATTTTCAACATCTCCCCAATGATGTATATCAACGCCTGTTTGCAGCTAAGGTGTTGATTTAATTATCATTTCATTCTAGAAAAGCTGCACGGTCATCAATGGAATCTGTTCTTTCTGGAACAGATACTACCTTCATATATAGATATGCAAGTGTTTTTACTTTTTTAAAATTTTTTTTAGACGTAGTGAGCAATGTAGTGCGAACAGCTGTCATGCCACTATTGCGTGTGATGAATACTAGCTAGTTTTAGCCGCTACTGTTAGTGAGAATGTCTTACCGATTGGTGGTCGGCAGTCATGCCTGTGGTGCGGCTGGGTCTTCAGCAGACGAAGTGCCCACCTCTACTGACATGTCGCGTGTAACGAGCCCGCGGCAGCGCTCGCTCCGTGACGACAGTGTTTGCACACTCTGCTGATGCGATCGCGGTACCACGGCCCACAGTGCACGTGGCACAACGTTGTTTACTGGAGAAACGACTCCGGCGAAGCGGCGAGTCGCTCGCCATGAAAAGTGTGGCACCATGAAGGCGGCATGCAACAAACATCAACTTTGCACGAAATATACTACATACTTGTAGATGCAAATGATTAGTATTTCAGCACAACCGCATAGATCAGTTACGATTAACTCTTTCTACATTCTTTATAAAGGGTGTCGAAGGAGGGATGGTCAATATCCAGGAATATGGTAGGAACATTCACACGAAGCAAAAAGTACATAAACATGCGCTGTAAAATGCGTACCTTAAGGCCTATGAGTATTTGTTCAGTAGCAGAAATATCTCACAGTAGCGAAGATGAGAAAGCGCACATTGCTCATAAGGTGTGCACTATCGAGCTCCCGTTTACTGGACTTTTTTCTTGTTTTGGTCTATGCTAACACCTCTCAGAAAATGGAAAGGAAACAGCTTGCAATAGAAGAGCTTTATTTCACATTATTGAAGATGAAAAAGTGCACATACCTCTTAAGGTGTGAGTTTTAGAGCCCTTGTAGATTAGATTATTTTGCTTCGAATGATCGTTCTCGTAATATCCAAGAATATTGCCCATTCCTTTTGGGACATTCTGTGTAAGGAAAGATCACGCAGCTAGATTGGCCTTCAGAAATTATATTTGAATGTTGCTCGTTTGTGAGGAGATGGTGTAATACCACGTGTAAGGAGGGGACTAGACAGTGGCAGACTGGACAGTGACAGAATCATTGCTATCTAGACTGCAGTATATCGTTCTGCAATACTGCTGCTTGCGTTCAAAGGTTTGGCGCATTTGGGCACTGAAATGTACCTATGGTAACAGGTGAAAATTTGTGCCGGACCGGGACTCAACCCCGATTTCTCGCTTTAAGCGAGCAGTCGCCTTAACTGCGTAAGTCATCCGAGCACTCTTGCCTTTTGACCCAAATTCCCAGCCTGTTACTCACTACTGATGAAGCGATACCTACCCATAAGCCCCTTACTCGAGATCAGGCATGGTGTACGTCGACACTGAAAGAAAGAATCATTGGTCGAAGTCAGTGTAAATGAGCTCGAGTCTGGTACTTGTTTTGACCACGTGCCATCTTTTCTTCGAGCGACGTGACCAGCCCACTGCCATTTCAAGTATTCACTCTTTCCATTACGTCACTGACCTTTATTGTCTGATATCAACCGCTTCCTTTCTGTCTTTATTCGTGTAGCTCAACATTGATCTTTCCATTCCTCCTTGGGATACTGTTTGCTTTCTAACAATGAACTCATTCATTGTCCATATCTGACACGCATGAGTCATTGCCGGTAGTATTCATTGGTAAAAAACTGTTTTCTTCAGCTCGGCCGACGTCTTAGACTTCAGAATTGGAGAGAATCTACCACAATCTTGCAAGCCTAATTTAACACGTTGAAATATTTCTGGTGTTAGGTGTCCTTTCATACTTAGTAATTGACCAACCTGACCCTATGCTGTTTTGTTTCCTCTGGTGTCCATTCATTCATCGTGATGTTGCTTTTATCGTAATTTATATTTAGACCAACTTAAGAGCAGACTGAAAAAATGTCACTAACCAATATTTGAAGTTCTTCTATACTATTTGCAAATAATACATTATCGTCAACGAACCTCAATTTATTTAATCTGTTTCCCTTTGAATTCCCTTTATTTTCCCGTTCAATTTTGACATTGCTTTTTCGAGGACTGCTGAAAATAGTTTGGAGATGTAGAGTCACCTTGTTTTACACCCTTTTGGCTGGGAAATTCATTGGTTTCTTCAACTACATTCATAACCGCAGTAGTTACGACGCAAGTTCCTCAAAGATCAGACTCTAAATTGGAGTTCAGAGATCCACTGTCGTGTTTATATGTTACTCCTAATCAGAGTATTGGTTTTCTGGTGACTGTAAATAAGCTGTTCCAGCTTACTCAGCACGTTGAAATGAGGTAATCAGTAACTACGTAATGGATGAGATCGACGAGGAGATCGATCAAGAAAATTGTTCAAAAACCTAATCCACTCCTATTATTGGGAGAAAGACTGTTTTATTATATTCGACCTTGACCTGCATACTAAGGAAACTAGGGTGACATGATCTCTGGAGAACATCGTTGTGATGAATTTGAAGAATGTGAATGAGTAAAGGCACAAACCTATTCCTGTGATCAGAATTAGCGAATGTTTTGTCACAAACAATTGATTATGGACGGGAGCGTTTGCGACCAAAGGAAAGGGCGTTCACAGTAGTTCACAAATTAGCCAGCTATGAAGCATACATGATTATTGGCAATCAGTTTGATTTTGTTGATTTAGGAAATATGTCAGTATTCGAGTCTGTCTTTCCATCCGATAAATATAAACTCACATTATGTTCAATAAAAGAGTAGAATAATTACATGGTGAGTATAATATTTGTTCCTTTCCTTCATTCTAAACAAAAACTCATCAGCCAAATTACAAAGAATTTAAAACTCAAGAATCAGCCTGGTACCGTAATCACGGCTTAAATGCAGTAGAGCGATTACACGCAGCGAAAATCTAATGTAGAGCCCCAAATCCGGCATTCAAATCCGCTTGTCCGTGGTCGGTACCGGACAGCTTACACAACCAACCAGTAGCAGTGGTACTGCGCAATCTGTTCACCCTAAACGATACTGGAGATCCTAAGTAAACGTAGAGATTGTAAACGTAGAGATTATGTTGTATGCATGTCTTTCGCTGATTCCTGATTGCCGCAGCATTCAGCATAAAACCACACTGAGGTTTCAAACGTCATCAAATACCTTCTAATATCGCATCAGATTTCCTGTACCCCGCATAGTGCAGCAAGTCGAAGTGATACGAAGTTAAAAAGTCGTTGGAAGTCTGCCGCACAAGTATTGAACCATGCTGCTTCTAAAGCCATCCATAGTTGCGAAAGTACTGCCGGTGTTGGATTTTCCGCACGAACTGACCTCCTGATTGTACCCCACAAATGTTCGATGGGATCCATATCGTGTGATGTGGATGGCCGAATCATTCGTGCGAACTGTCCAGAATGTTCTTTAAACCAATCGCGATCAGTCGTGGCCCATTAACACTGCACATAGTCATGCATAAAACTGAAGCCCATGAATGGCTGGAAATGATCTCCCAGAAGCCGGACACAACCATTTCCAGTAAATTATCGGATCAGTTGGCCCAGAGGACCCAGTGCATTCCGTGTCAACATAGCCCACACCATTATAATGCCACCATCAGCTTGCACAGTGTGTTGTTGACAACCTGGGTGCATGATTTCGCGGAGCCTGCGCCACATTCGAAACTTACCATCAGCTCCAAATAAGTGAAATCAAACTCATCTGATCAGGGCATGGTTTTACAGTCATCTAGGGTCCAACCGGAATGGTCAACAGTCGAGTAGAGGCGTTGCAGGCGATGTCGTGCTGTTAGCAAAGGCACTCGCATCGGCCGTTTGCTACCATAGCCCATTAACGCTAAATTTGGGCGCACGGTCCTAACTGATACGTTGCCGTTCGTCCCACATTGATTTCTGTGGTCATTTCAACGGAAAGTTGCTTGTCCGTTAGAACTGACACCTTTATGCAAACGCCGCTGCTCTCGGTCGATAAGCGAAGGCACTCGGCCACAAAGGCCGTCGTTCACAGCTTTGTCCGTGTTGAGAGGTAATGCCTTTTCTCGGCTCTCTCTTGACAATGTGGACCTCGGAATAATGCATTCCTCAACGATTTCCGAAGTGGGCGTTTCATACATCTAGCACCAACTGTCACTCCGCGTTCAATGTCTGATAATTCACGTGGTACTGCCACGTCACGTCGTAAAACGTTTCACATGACTCTCCTGAGTACAAATGACAGCTCTGCGAACGCTTTCCCTCTTATACGCTATACTACCGCCATCTGTAGTTACACGTATCACTAACCTATGGATTCTGTCACCTCAGTGTATTTCACTCTCACGCCGTCTCCATGCAGTGCAGAGGTGGGGGAAGACACTGGTCGGGTGCGACTGTGCTCCCAGGGTGCAAGCACATACCGTAAGTGTAGTTCCTAGCCAGGACTGATCAGGACGAAGTTAGTCGCTGTCCACAACATAGGCAATATTTTGTCCGTGAGGCTGGTCGAGTGAGTAAGACATCAGTCCCAGGTTTTTATTGGTGCATAGGGAGTGTGCAAATGAATCCCTCATTGAAGGCACTTAGCTTGACATTGAGCACTGCTTTGATGACTTGACGCCAGGAGTTCAGCAATATTACCCACTTCTTGTGCGATACACGCTCTCCATTACAATTCTGAGTCAGGAAAAATGAGTGCTTTCTCTAAAAATGTAGTTTTATCTGTTGTTGTTGTGGTCTTCAGTCCTGAGACTGGTTTGATGCCGCTCTCCATGCTACTCTATCCTGTGCAAGTTTCATCTCCCAGTACGTACTGCAGCCTACATCCATCTGAATCTGCTTAGTGTATTCATCTCTTGGTCTCCCTCTACGATTTTTACCCTCCACGCTGTCCTCCAATACTAAATTGGTGATCCCTCGATGTCTCAGAACATGTCCTACCAACCGATCCCTTCTTCTAGTTAACTTGTGCCACAAGCTCCTCTTCTCCCCAATTCTATTCAATACCTCCTCATTAGTTATGTGATCTATCCATCTAATCTTCAGCATTCTTCTGTAGCACCACATTTCG